>NC_045724.1:2910166-3210425 GCF_009834535.1 Camelus ferus | reverse complement strand
TACATTAATAGAAGTATTTCATATTTTAAATTTTTTTTGGGGGGGTGGCAAACAAATAAACACACAGAGTCACACACACACACACATAAACCAACAAAGTGTAACATCATTTTGTTGCATTTATTGAGTACTTATTAAAAAAGAGGAACTAAATTTATTTAATGCATTATTTATATGAGGGGCATCCCTTATTTATTCCTCATGGTATCAAATAAAAGTAGGCATTTATTATTATTATTATTATTATTATTATTATTATTATTATTATTATTACACTCTACAGATGAGAACCTAAGGCATAAAATATCATGCAGAATATTCCTAATTAGAACTGAATTTCATACACTTAGCCTTAATGCTAAACTCATTCTCTGTCCACTATGGCAATGTTTTTATAAAGCGGTTCATCAGAAGCATGAATTTAAACTCAAACTGGAATTTTGGACAACATGTGTCTATTGGAAAGATTTTCATATTTTGAGAGTCTCCCCTCCTTATTATTGGTTTCATTTAATCTGACATTAAGCAGTGGAAAGTAATCCACAGGAGTTTTCGCAGAAGATAAATGATTTTGAAAAGGAAGAAAGAACAAACACCCAGCATTGCTTTGCTGTTAGCTTGAGGATGCTAATTAAAAATTAATTTGCTCTATCATAAATCTCTGAAATTGTACTTATTTTGGTAAAAATATGAAAGCAATCTAAATATCCTTTAATAGAAGATCGACTACATTGTGATACATTTATTCTATGGAATTCTAGGCGGGGGTTAAAAAAACTGAGGTAGATTTATATACATTGACATAGAAACTTATGAAGGACAACCAATAAAAAAATAGCTGCAGAATTATATAAATAATATGATCATGTTTGTCCTATAAAACCTGAAATTATAAGTGCATATATACATACAAAAATACACAATAAAATCTGCATAGGAGTAGATCCAGAAGGACACTCCAAAAATACATATTTTAAAAATGATTACGTTCATGGAGGGAAGAGGCATTAAGGGACAGTGGAGAGGAACAGCTGTGTGAAATAAGGTTTTGCAACTCACATTTCGATAGGGCGTATTTTCAAACATATTAAAAAACTTTGGATTTTTCTGTGTTTACGTCTCTCTGTGCCACAACCCTTCTCTTGAGTTTTTAAGACATCTAATTCTGACAGCTCAGATCTGTTTCACTATCAAAGCAGTCAACTCATTAAACATCCTACCTTTGTCAACCTCTTTGTTTATTCAACTTAAAAACAAGCTCCATCAGGAGTGTTTCTTTTTCCCTTTTCTTTACTGGTGTGTGCATTTCCCTCCCTCTGCGGTTATTTACAGTATCCCCCTAGTAACCCCTCATCACCAGGCTGCGGGTTTTCAAGCTACTGCTGTTTTTTTTTTTTTTTTTTTTCCCTGTAATTCCACACAGCTATTTGCACCTTCTGGCCTCTTTTCTGGCCACGGGTTCTTTAGAGCTTCATTATTTAAGGCAGCTTCCTAAATTTCCCATCACCCACTTAGCCTCTCACGTATCTGGTTTTCTTAACAAAATATTAACAAGGATAACAATGTTATGATTTCAAGTACTGAATAACACATGTATCTCTAGTTTAGGTGCCAGTGGTACTAAAACATGATTACTATATTAAGATTACTATATACAAAGATTACTTCCATGACTATAATACAAATACCATATATATTTTATATATAGTAATCTCTTTCTATATGCTACACACATATATAGATTTAGTTTACTTGTAAATTCAAATTATCTCAAGAGTTTTCCACTGAATCTCACTTTAATGGCCTGGGCAGAGGGCATTTTTATGATTAGCAACTTAAAGCTCATGAAAGCTAAAAGAATTAGCTTACTTGAGAATCCAATTTAATGGCTAACCAGTAATTGGATCCCAGATAAAAATTGTATTGATATCTACCTTTATATTAATATTAAAATATTCCTATGAAATGATTGATAAAGGTTTTTCTTTCTTTTACATCTGTATCATCTTTGCTATTTCTTGAAGTCCACTAAGTCTTATAGTGTCATTTCTCTTCTATTTCTTTCATTTTACTCTCACTTTTATGAGGTTATATCTCAAAAACACCATAGCTCCTCATTTAAATAAATCTTATATTTATTTTTTAATGCTGAAAAAATTCTAAAAATACTAAATCTTTAATATTTCTTTAGCCTGCATAGATTTATTTTCTGTCATAGTTTAAATTTTATATAACATGTAAAAACACAGTAAATAAATCTCATGAAACATTTAGTGGGCACTTTCCTCATATATAAAGAAACCATAATCCAAATATGCTCTCAGTAAAGGTAATAAAATATTTAGTCCTACCACGAAGACCATGGCTGCCTTCAAGGCAACCATGGCCTTCAAGAACATGCACTGATTCTGAAGTGGACGTATGTTTTCACTACAGCAGAGGGATTGCCTATGGTTCATGAAGATTCATCCTTGAAAGCCACCCATAAATATTTTTTGGTGTTTCCCTGCATTTTGGGGACCCTGTTCCATTTCTGCCTTCCCCTGTCCAAGAGATGATTGTGATGTTTTGAGAAAATTAATGCAACAAAACTGCTCTTCAATCTCAAGACAATTCTAGAGACCCCTGCCATGATATGTATTTCTTTAATATTGTCATTGAATCTTATTTTCTAAACAGTGAAACTTATAAGCAGAGGTGATGTTTGAACTACTTAACACCTGCTCAGGACAGACCCTACTCAATCACAACAAGCACCTGCCCTGAGCAGGTGGAATAGATGTATTAGTAGGTGACAACAGTAATAGAAGCCCCATATGCATAATTTCCTTCCATTTCTGTTACTGAAATATTTTTAATTAATAAAGACCTATTTTTCAGGTTGCTTTATATAATTGTGCTGCTCAGTGCCTAGAATTTAATAGTTTTTTTAAAAACCTAATTGATTTTATTGGAAAAATGATCAGAAAAGAACTAATATTTGTTCATCCTGTCTAGGCTACTTCTTGGGTTTCCATATTTTTAGAAAAGTTGGCAGTTTTGCCCAATCACAAGGAGTTTTTTTAAAATAATGTTTTTATTGAGTTATAGTCAGTTTACAATGTTGTGTCAATTTCTGGTGTACAGCACAATGCTTCAGTCATACAGGAATATGCATATATTCATTTTCAAATTCTTTTTCACTAAATGCTACTGTAAGATATTGAATATACTTCCCTGTGCTATACAGTATAAACTTGTTTACCTATTTTATATATACCAGTCAGTATCTGCAAATCTGAACTCCCAGTTTATCCCTTCCCACCCCCTCCCCCCTGGCAACCACACCTATATTCTATGTCTGTGAGTCTGTTTCTGTTTTATAAATTCATTTTTTTTAGATTCCACATATGAGTGATATTATATGGTATTTTTCTTTCTCTTTCTGGCTTACTTCACTTAGAATGACATTCTCCAGAACTATCCATGTTGCTGTAAATGGCATTATTTTATCATTTTTAATGGCTGAGTAGTATTCCATTGTATAAATATACCACATCTTCTTTATCCAGTCATCTGTTAATTAGACATTTAGGTTGTTTCCATGTCTTGACTATTGTAAATAGTGCTGCTATGAACACTGGGATGCATGTATCTTTTTGAAGTTTTCATCTTTTCCAGATATATGCACAGGAATGGGTTTGCTAGATCATATGGTAATTCTATTTTTAGTTTTTTAAGGAACCTCCATACTGTTCTCTATAGTGGCTGCATCAATTTACATTCCCACCAACAGTGTAGGAAGGTCCCCTTTTCTCCACACCCTCTCCAGTATTTATTATTTGTAGACTTTTTGGTGATGGCCATTCTGACCAGCATGAGGTGATACTTCACTGTAGTTTTGATTTACATTTCTCTAATAATTAGCAACATTGAACATTTTTTCATATACCTTTGGCCATTTGTATGTCTTCTTTGGAGAAATGAAATGTCTAGGTCTTCTGTCCATTATTTGATTGGGTTATTCATTTTCTTTTTTGATATTAAGCTGTATGAGCTGTTTGTATGCTTTTGGAAATTAATTGCTTGTTAGTGACATCATTTGCAAATATTTTCTCCCATTTCATAGGTTGTCTTTTTGTTTTATCTATGGTTTCCTTTGCTGTGCACATGCTTTTAAGTTTAATTAGTCCCATTTGTTTATTTTTTGCTTTTATTTCCATTACTCTAGGAGCCAGTTCACAAAATATTGTTGCAATTTATGTCAAAGATTGTTCTGCCTAGGAGGATTAGAGTATCAGTCTTACATTTAGGATTTTAATCCATTTTGCATTTATTTTTGGACATGGTGTTACAGAATGTTCTAATTTAATTCTATTACATGTAGCTGTCCAGTTTTCTCAGCATCACTTATTGAGGAGACTGTCTTTTCTCCATTGAATATTCTTGCCTCCTTTGTCATAACATTTGATGGAAAGATATACCATGTTCTTGAATTGGAAAAATCAATATTGTTAAAATAACCATACTACCCAAGGCAATCTACAGATTTATTGGAATCTCTATGAAATTACCAATGGCATTTTTCACAGAACTAGAATTAAAAACACTAAATTTTCCTGGAAACACCAAAGGCCCTGAACAGCCAAAATAATCTTGAGAATGAAGAAAGAAGCTGGAGCAATCATACTCCCTGACTTCAGACTATACTACAAAGCTCCAGCAATCAAAACAGTATGGTACTGGCACAAAAATATACACATAGATCAATTCAAACAGAAAGCCCAGAAATAATCCCACAGATATATAGGTCAATTAATCTACAATGGATGCAAGAATATTTTATTTTTAAAATTTGAATGTGAATTTCTTTCCTCAAGTATTTGTATAAAGAAGTTGTCACAAAGTTCATCTCACTCTGCTGAGTTCTGAAATTTCTTAATTCTTTTATTGTCAAATCTCTACCAAGGTAGTTTTGATTTATAAATAAAACAGCTACATGAATTTTAGGAAATAATTGAGTATCAATTTCTGAACTGAACTTTATAAAAAAGTAGCAAGAATTCTTTCAATCCTTACTGATATCCTTTATGATTTATAAAACTCATATGTATATGTGCATGTATATATAAATATCTATATACATATTTATATATTTTATTTTTGATATATCAATATATATACATATACATATAACACTGCATAAATATATGTATAATATACCATACAAACACGTGCATACACATACACAGAGCACTCCTATGTGTGTATTTGTAGGTGTTTTTGTGGGTCTGTGTGTATGTGTGTAATCTTCAGATGTTGGAATATATTTGAAGGCCTCCAGAAGTTAATGTATTTTGTGACTATTGACAAGTTACTTAATCATTCTGACCCTTAATCACTTTATGTGAAAAATGGACTAATGATATATAATACTTGGGATTATTAAAGGAATTAGTTTTCCAACACCTTAACATAGTAACATGACAATTATATGATCCTTAGGATGTGATACGTACTCTCATGGCAAGTTTAGCAGATTTGGAAAACAGGAACAACTATGCTTCTCGATTTTGGAAAGCTAGGATAGAAAGGTTGTTTCCTAATTAGCTATTTTTTCCAGGAATAGCGAATCAACCCACTTATTAAGATCTAACAACATTAGACTTATGGAGAAAACCCAGGGAAAGGTACAGACGCCATTCTAATCGAGCACTATTATTTTACTCAGTAATTAGCAATGCCCTTTTTGATGAAGCTCTATTTAAATTACACTACATTTTCATATGAGCAACTATACTATCAAAATCCTTTCTAGACATATTTTTGTTATATAGTTAATATGTATTTATAGGCACACATATATTGAGTGTTTTATTAAACATTTTAAGTTAACGTATGTTACTTTGAAATGTTCAACTGTGCTTTTGTTTCCCACTTAAGATGAAACATGATATCTGGCTAGGTCATAACATATACCTTACTTTAACATAATTGAAAACACATTCCTAGAAAATACATATGAAGAGAAAGGGAAAAAGAGAGGCAGGAGGAGAGAGGGGGAGAGAGATGGAAAGAGAGGAAGAGAGAAGAAAAGAGAGGGAGAAAGCTGGTACTATACTGATGCCCAAAGACTAGACTAGTCCTGGAGCTGGACTTGTTAAGTGGTTGTGTTTAAATGCCGACTGTGTCATGTCGGGCTCTCCGAGGACAAGTCAGGGCAAGATGTTTCATCTCTCAGTGCCTTCCGTTTCCACAGTTGTAATATTGGAGCCGTTGTAGTACCTGACTCTTAGGGTTGCTAAGAGGAAAAAAAGGGTTGATACATGTAATATGTTTAGAACGACGTCTGGCTCAAGATAAAGAGATTTTAAAAAGTTGCTAAAACCTTGTAGTTGCACATTTTTTTCCCTACAGCTTTCCCGTACCACATTTGCATCATATTCCATTCTATTTTACATCCATTGTATGAGGACATTTCACCCCTAAACATTTTAGTGTTCACCTAGAATTCAACATTTAGTTCTGGTCCTTCATTTTGTTAAGGTAAAATTTACATACAGTGGTGTGCATATATACCCCTTAAATGTGTCACTTGATGAGATTTGGCAAATACTGTAAACCCAAACCCCTATCAAGATACAGAACTTCACTATGACCTTGGAAAGTTCTTTCCATGTGTCTTCCCAATCTCTGGCCCACCCACCAGAGGCAACTGCTCTTCTTTCTTTTCTTTTGCCAGTATAAATCAGTTTTACATGATGTGTTTAGAACTTTATATTGAAAACAAACAATGTCTACTCTTTTAGGAAAGCCCTCTTTTAATCAGCATAATATTTTTAAGATTAATTTTGTCACATGAATCAATAGTTTGTTCATTTTTATGGCTGAGTAGTATTCCATTGTATGTATATACCGGAGATTGTTTGTACATTTTCTTCTGAATGGACACCTAAGCCATTTACAGCTTTTAGCTACTCAGGTACAGATGCTGGTAACATTCTTGTATGAGTTCTTTTTTGGACTTTTGCTTTCATTGCTTCTGAGTAAATACCTTGGAGCTGAATTACTGAGGCATAGGTTAGATATGTGTGCCACTTTATAAGAAACTTCCAAACAGTTTTACAAAGCAATTGTATAATTTTACACTTCCATCAAAAATGTATGAAAATTCCACTTGTTTCACATTCTTGCCAGTATTTTTTCCTGTCTTTTTAATTTTGACAATTCTAGTTTCTCTCTTTCTCTCTCTCTCTGTTTCAAGATAAATGCACTTATTAAAAATTCTGGTTTGTAAAATATGGACTGTTCTTATTTTTTTCCTTGCATTCTTTCTGTACTCTTACATTTTGGATAAATTATTTTTAGTAATAAGGTTTATTATGTTTAAAATAAACTTAGCTAAAAAACACTTGTCAATGTTATGCAAGTAATTATAGTCCTTGAAGCTTGTGATAAAATTTCCAGGAATTTCATTACATAAAGATGTTAATGATGATAATATACTATATCCCAAAGCAATTAAAGTAAAGATAATGTTTTCTGAAAATTGTGTTAAATACCTGAAGAAACGATCCAAGGGATGATGAAGAAACTAAAAACAAAGAGTTATGTGAGATTTTTTTTAACATTTTTTATTGATTTATAATCATTTTACAATGTTGTGTCAAATTCCAGTGTAGAGCACAATTTTTCAGTTATATATGAACATATATATTCATTGTCACATTTTTTTCTCTGTGAGCTACCATAAGATCTTGTATATATTTCCCTGTGCTATACAGTACAATCTTGTTTACCTATTCTATAATTTTGAAATCCCAGAGATGTTTAAATAAAATATTTTGCACATTTTATATTAGAAGTATTTCCATTTTAATATAATTTAATATGATTTAAGTATTACTAACTGATTTAAATATTGTATCTGTATTTCTAAAAGTTTATGAATTCAAGTTAGCCAAAATGTTTAAAAATAATCTTTCATTGGTAAAATTTGGTTATATATTAGCTTTGAAATTTATAATTTATTTAAACTCGTTAGTAGTAATTCCAACAAAAAAATTATATTCACTGAATAGTTGATAAGATAAAAAAATACATGTAGATAATTTGATTTAGCATGATAAGTTTTGAATTGAAAGTTGAGCCTAGAAATATGTGACTCTTCCAAGATAATGAATGCAACACTGAGACCAAATCCAGGCCTTACTTCTCCTCTTAAACCTACATTTGGCCCATTTATAGTACCTTATTTTGAAAAGAAAGAATAATCAATATGTAGTAAACTATTTAAAATGATACCTACCTAAAAACCTAAATGTACGCCCAGAAACCATAAAACTCCTACAAAAGAACAAGGGCAGAACCCTCTTTGACAAAAATTGTAGCAATATTTTTCTGGATCTGTTTCCTAAAACAAAGGAAACAAAAGCAAAAAACAAATAGGATCTAATTAAACTTAATAGCCTTTGCAGTAAATGAAACCATCAACAAAACAAAAAGACAACCTACTGAATGGGAGAAAATATTTGCAAATGATATAACTTTTATATAAATGAATTCAATATCCAAAATACATAAGTAGCTCATACAACTCAACACCAAGAAAACAAACAACCCAGTTAAAAAGTTGGGTAGAAGAACTGAATAGACATTTCTCCAAAGAAGACATACAGGCAGCCAACAGGTACAGGAAACAATGCTCGACATTGCTAATCTTCAAAAAAATGCCAATTAAAACCACAGCGAGCTACTACTTCACATTGGTTAGAATGGCTATCATCAAAAAGATCAGAAGTAACAAATGCTGGCAAAGATGTGGAGAAAAGGGAACCTTGTACACTGTTGGTAAGAATGTAAAACAGAGCAGCCAGTATGGAAAACAGTATGGCAGTTTCTCAAAAAACTAAAAATATAAAAACTAGTATATGACCCAGCAATTCCACTTCTGGGTATTTATCTGAAAAAAACAAAACACTAATTTGAAAAGATACATGCACCCCAGTGTTTATAACACCATTATTTACAATAACCAAGATATGAGAGCAAGCTAAATGTCTAACTAAAAATGAATTGATAAAGATGTCATTCAAACACACACACACACATGCGTGCATGTGCGTGTGCGTGCGCACACACACGCTAGAATACTATTCAGGCATTAAAAAAGAATATTTTTCCCATTTGCAGCAACATGGATAGACTTGGAGGGTATTATGTTAAGTCAGAGAAAGTCAAATATTATATGATTATCACTTGTATGTGGAATCTAAAAAATAAAACAAACTAATGAATATAACAAAAAAGAAACAGACTCACATATAGAGAACAAACAAGTGGTTACCAGTGGGGAAAGGGAAAGGGGGGCAAAATACGGGTAGGGGATTAAGAATTACAAACTACTATGTGTAAAATAAATAAACTACAGGGATATATAGTATGACACAGGGAATGTAGCCAAAATTTTATAGTAACTAGAAATGGAATATAACCTTTAATGACTATGTTGTATACCTGAAACATATAATATTGTACAGCAGCTATACCTCAATAAAATGATGTATCTACCTAATAGTAATAAAAACATTTTCTTTTAAAATATAGCCTCCCCCCTTTGCCTTTCAAAGAGTTATCTTTTTGTGTGTGTGTGTCTGTGTGTGTGTGTATATATATATATATATATATATATATATACACATATATATATAAAATTCAAGTATAGTCAGTTTACAATGTTGTGGCCATCTCTGGTGTACAGCACAATGCTTCAGTCATACATGAACATACATATATTCATTTCCATATTCGTTTTCACCATGTTACTACAAGATGCTGAATATAGTTCCGTGTACTATATAGCATAAACTTATTGTTTATTTATTTTATATATATTAGCTAGTATCTGCCAATCTCAAACTCCCAATTTATCCCTTCCCAGCCCCTTTCCCCTTGCTAACCATACATTTTTTTTCCTATGTCTGTGTCTGTCTCTCCTTTTAAATTTATATTTTTTAAGATTCCACATATAAGTGATATCATATGGTATTTTTCTTTCTCTTTCTGGCTTACCAGCTATCATCTTTTATATAAATGGAGTTAGCAGCTCCCAGTATAGCTTAATTTGTCTGTTTTTTTTTTTTGTAAGTGTAATTTGAAGATTGATAAAATATTATGACCCAAAATATTTTCCATGGATCTCAAATTCCCTTTATTATTTAAATTCCTTAGTGCCTCCTTAATAGAGTAGATATTTTCATATGTAAATGTGAAAATTAATGCATTGTAAGAAGAGATTATTTAGTCAAATTCACTGTTACTGGGCAAAGCCTGAAGGAAAAGGAAGATGTTCCCCAGAGGAACAGAGGAGTTATATTCATCAGTAAGGCGAACATATTTTCTGGGTAAAGTTAAGTGAAATTCCAACAATATTCACACAGAAATGTGTTCAGCTGTTAGTAAGACTGAGCTAGAGGACCCTAGTGTACAAAATAATTCAGGTTTATTTGTGTTATGTAATGAGAAGTCACAAGACAGCAAGACAGGCGGTTTAAAGGTGTGGGGTGAGGTCTCTGAGATTCTACGTGTCTCTTCCTTTTAGTTATAAGATGCTTGCCCGAGCTCCAGTATCATTTCTCTGTTCTAGGCAGCAAGGAAAAGGGGTGGTGTGCACATGCATAAAGTACAAACCCTCCCAATGATTTATTAATCAAAATGATGTCACGTGGCCATACGAGAGAGTGTCTGGGAAATGCAATTTTTAAACCGGCACATGCAACATCCAGTAAAATTGTGGGGAAGGAAAAAGAGAGGGTTTATATGGAGTAGGCAGATAAGAGCCCTGACAATAAAGTTATTTCACACAGTGGATTTCTTTTCATAGCTTTTATTCTATACTAAGAAGTGGCAGTTGCTCTATTAAAAAACAGAATATAAATGTATATTTTGGAACATGCCTTTCCCCCAAATGCATTCTTCCTCTGTGTAATTGGTCAAAACCATTACTAGTTTTACAAAATGTTAATTCCCTTCTAACTTTACAGTGTACACACTACAATATAGTTCTCATACAGCTCATATGATAGCCATTAAAAAGCAATGTTTCTGCTATGCCCTTGCTGCACAGATTAGATGTTCAATAAGAAATGATATTGCACTACCCAGGAAGAATCTATTTTAAGCTCAGTCTAAGCTGAGAAAATATTTTTATAAAAATCACTCTCCTGTAGTCACCATGTACAGATGGTGACCAAAAGTGCCCCACTAATAAGGACTCATTTTAGGAAAAAAAGCAGGGAAAGCAAGCAATCAGTATGTCGTAGGGCATAAAAAGAAACACAACTGTCCATTAAAATCAGTTCACAAAGTTTCTATTCACAGCGAGTTAATAAGCAAAGTGTAAGAAAAGATCTTCTCATAGCATCTGAATAATTAGCTCCAATCCTATGAAATGATGTAGAAGATTGAGAAATGGAGAGACTCTATCCAGTTCTTATGCCCTGCGTCTTCAAAACACCAGGCTTCAGAACTAAAACGGACGCATTCAAACTAAAACGTTGTATTCAAAATGCTCACAAGTGTGTAAACCTACCAGACCTACAGGCACAGAGGTGAACTTTAGGAATTGGGATTAGATGACCAATTGTGGAGAGTTATAATATGCAGGAGGAGAAATACTGAAAAAAAAAAAAAAAAAACAACAAACCCTTTTTCCTAGTAATGATCAATTTCCCTTTCCATACTATATTCTTTACTCAGTTCTATGAGTGATCGTCATCCTGTCCAGAGTAAAGCTAAGTGACAATTAATAGTAGGGTATATATTGCTACTTATATAAAACAGGCAGAATGGCATTTTTGAGGGGGAGGTAAACATTTTGAAAAGCTCGAGGACTATTCTGGTCCTGTTTTTCTAATGATGTCTTAAATCTATTAATCATGATATGCCACCATGGTTCTTTTCTAGAATTTATTGGAGGATTGATTACTGTAAATAATTGTCAGAAAACGCAGTTGAAATGTGCAGATATGTCTTTATCGTTTTTGTTATTTGAGTAAATTATCTATAAATTATTTGTGATGCCTAAATGTTGCATTAAAGTCCCTGTCATTGTATCAACTAAAAGAAATTTGGTAAAAGCGAGGCAATTGTATACGCATTGTAGTCATATTTATATCAAAGGGTCTGGGAAATAAATATACAGTGTACCCACTACAGTTTATCTCGTTTGGCTTCGTTTTGTCTCAGTGGTTGGAAATGATGGATTTTATGTAATCCTGAAAGGCGTAGCTCGACCTCGAACACAGATGTATAAAAATCTGATTGAAGAAAATGAGCCAACAGCTTCTTTCATACCTCAAAATTTCCACAGCTTCGCTTTCAGTGAAGAGCTCAGAGACTCTGTAGTGTCTGCGATGCACATACCTTCTTGTGACCCCGTGGTAAGAAATGAATATTTGCTTTTTCCATAAGCAACAAGGTATTGTTATTATAACAAAGAATTATATCTCTTCCAGGTATTTAAATCTAAATATCTTAGGTGACTTCTGAAATATTCAAGATAATACATCTTTTAAAAATAAAAGTTATACTGTTAACATTGAACTTGAAGTGTGTTTAAACAGATATAATGAGGGATGTCTTCCACAACATACTGCCCACTGGCTGGTGTTGTGTCGTATATTTAATTCCTGAGACTAAGCCAGTGTGATTGGATCACTTAATGAGGAAGGAGGGTAATTTTCAGATAATGGAAAGGGAGCACAGAGGATAGATCATGAAGGGCTTTTAAGATCAAGTGAAGAATGTGTGCTTATGCTGTTTATCTCATGGGTAATGCTAAGGTCATCAAGGGGTTAATTCCATTACAATCAGCAAGTCTCACTTAAAGTCTTTTGCTTATGTGTAATATTTCAACTATCAGATGGTGAAAATTAAAGTTCAGTATCTTTCTGGATCTCTGGATACTCCCCATGAGAATCAGATCTGGTTGATTAGAATTGTGGCTAAAAAATCAGTTTTAGATTTAGGATGGTCAAGATGTTTAAAGGAGAAAAATTCCAAAGGAACCAGCTAAAACTGAATTATGTAGCACTGTGGATTGAAGTCAGGAAAACCTAGAATGTTCTCAGATTCTGGAAAAATGAGTATGGATAAAACCAATGAAGACAGACAAGGATAAAAAATGAGATAAGACCACAAAAAGTATATATGTATATATATATATATATATATAGAGAGAGAGAGAGAGAGAGAGTTGTTGATTACACATGAATGGGTCATGTTTCTAATCTGTCTTGATAGGAATGGAAAATGCATTCACCACTCAGTGGCCACATACCATGTACATAATACCTTTTTGATCTGCTTTAGGAAAAAAAAATACTACATTTGGAACAGCAGCTATAATTAGGGCTACTTCTTGGTTGACTTTGTAGTAGTCAACTCCAATCCTCCAGGATCTATTTGTTTTTGTTTGTTTGTTTTGTTTTTTTAAACAATTTTTTATTGAGTTATAGTCATTTTACAATGTTGTGTCAAATTCCAGTGTAGAGCACAATTCTTCAGTTATACATAACATACATATATTCATTGTTACATTTTTTTTCGCTGTGAGCTACCACAAGATCTTGTATATGTTTCCCCATGCTATAAGGATCTATTTGTTTTTTTGAAGACAAAACTCAAGAATTAAATAAGGATAAAATGGGGCTACCACCTCTGAATCCTGTATTAGGTCTATGAGGGCAATATAATTTCTGTTATCCCACATGGACTGTTGTATTAGGGGTTTTTTTTAGCTTTATTGAGGTGTAATTGACAAATGAAATCTGTGTATGTTGAAAGTGTACATCTTGATGTTTTGATGTATGTATATATTGTGAAATGATCACAGTGAAGCTAATCAGCATATCCATTATCTCACTAGCTTTGTGTGTTTGTGAGAACACTTAGTATCTATTTTCCTAGCAAAGTTCAAGTGTGCAATACATTACGATTGACTACAGTCACCATGCTGTACATTACATCTCCAAGACTTACTCATCTGTTTTCATTTCTTTAGATGTCTACAAAGAATGGGATTGCAGGATTGCATGGTTTCTGTTTTTAATTTTTTTGTAGGGGGAACTCCATACTGTTTTTATAATGGCTATACCAATTTACGTGACGACCAGCAGTGTACAAGGATTCGCTTACCACCACATCTTCTCCAACATTAACCTTTTTGTCTTTTTGATAATAGCCATTCTAACAGGTGTGAGGTGATGTCTCATTGTGCTTTTGATTTTAATTTCCTTGATGATTAGTGATGCTGAGCATCTTTTCAAGCACTTGTTTGCTATTTTTATGTCTTCTTTTCAGAAATGTCTTTTTAGGTCCTTTTCCCATTTTTTAGATTGAGTTGTTTCTTTGCTATTGAATTGTGTGGGTTCCTTGTATATTTTGGATATTAACCCCTTATTTGATATATAGTTTGAAAATATTTTCTCTCATTATATGGGTTGCCTTTTCATTTTGTTTGTTGTTTCCTTTTCTGTGAAGTAGCATCTGAGTTTAATATAGTTCCACTTGGTGTTTATTACTTTTGTTGCTTGTACTTTGGGCATTGTGTCTAAAATTATGGACTTTGGGTAAATATCATGTATCAATTTGGATTCACTTTTGCTTAAAACAAAACATTTTGGTGAGTGATGTTGATCATGAGGGATATGCATGTGTGAGGGTAGCGGGTATTTGGTAAATCTTTGTACCTTTCTCTCAATGGCATCTAAAATTGCTCTAAATATACAGTCTCAAGAAACAGTACTGGGGCATAGCAGTTGAGACTCAAGGAGCCAAGGGACAGTCTGAAGTCAGTGAAGGGGTCAGGGAGGGAAAGGGATGAGCCATGGAAGGTGAAGAAAAGGCCACAGGAAATAAGTCTTAGAAGTTATAGGAAATAAATGCTGTACATGTCAACAATCGATTGAGTAGTTATAATTTTATTTTCTGTTAATGACCAGATCTAATTATGCCATGCATGAAATTAGAGCTATCCTGTAAAGAGAGAAGACGTGATTACAGTTATTGAGGGAAAAGGGTCAGAGAAATAAAGATAAAGTCATTTGGAATAACTTGTTTCTGTCATTTGATACGTAGATTTGAGACTTAAATTTTTCAAGAATCTGTAAGTGCAATCAGTTTTTTAAAAAAATAATGAGTGTCAAAGTGAATGCCCGAGATGATCATTTTTCAACATCCATGAACTGTGTTTTGCTCACCTATCCTGTGCCTGGCTCTGAGCATACACGGGTAGCATGAAGGAGGATTAGGCTCGAAACCAAACTGCCCGAATCCCAGTACTGACTCCTGCCACTTACGAGCTGTGTGGCCTTGGGCAACTTACATAGCCCTCTGAATCTCACTTTTGTCCTTTTGAAAATGAGGATCCTAACAAACTCATATTGTAGGGATGTTCTGAGGACTCGGTGAGCTCATATTTGTGAAGTCCTGAGTCTGCCTAATATCAGGAAACAGTTCATGCCTTTATTAAATAGGAAAAAACACAACAGACTGATGCTGCAAGATTAATGTATAGAAACAGTGTCTATTTTTCTCATAATACAATACAAAAATACAAAGTACTTAGTCCGCAGTTAACTATAAAAGCATCATGTAGCATTTTGAACCCAAGCCTTCAGGGTGGCTCTCCCCTTGGCCAGCTCTGGGAAACTGTAATTGACTAATCTCGCCAGTCCCAGACTGTTGTGCAGGTGAAGTGTCTCACCGCTGCCAATGTCCCACATCTCCTGATAGCGTATTTCCTTTTCAACAAATCCATCCCTTCTTGCCCTCTTGGAGCCAAGAATTTGAGTACTAACGTTCTTCCTTCCCATGTCTAAAAATCAGTCATTTTGAAAAAAAAAAAAGAAACCCAAAACAACACAAATGATTTTTATTTGGTTGGATATAGCAAATTTCTCTCCACTAGCACCATACATATTTAAAGTGTTCTTTTGAGATTCTTGACAGCTTGGGAAAACACATAGTAATAAATTCTTTGAAGTTTGCTGTATGTTTGGCTTAGAAGTTCCTCCAGCAGGTTGCCTTCCGTAGCATGCTGTTTTCCCCCAGAGTTGTTTGATTCCCCCCGTTTGTTCAAGCAAGAAACAATCTTAATGTTTTATTCAAGTGTACATTGAGATTTCAATTTTCCCTGCGTTCTTTGTAATATTGCTTTCTTACTATACTATTTCTTACTATACCATTTGAAATTAAACCACCAATTGTTTTGAGATGTATGTGAGTATAGATATACTATGAAAACTAAGCACCATTTTTTTGGGGGGGGAGGGTTTGTTTATTTATGGGACTAGGTTTGACCATGAAAATATTTCCTTGGTGATTGGTGTATTCCTCATAGATTCATTACTGCCGCAGGTTTGAGGATTCCAGTGGAAGTATCACAGGCCTGAAGTGTGTGCTTCAGTCTAACTCACTGATGGCAAAAATCCAAGTACATTTAGGTATAGTTCAAGAACCATGCTTAGTCCCTAATAAATTCTTTATTAGGTGCAGGAGGGAGAATGGCCCTTCCCCTTTAATAACATTGTTTTTCAATTATAGATTTTATTCTTCTACTTTTTATCTCTGCTTTTAAGAATCTCATTAATATATGCTCTAGTCAAAGGCAGAAATATAAACTTTCAGTTTGGTCCAGCCAGTTGAGGTAGATCATCATGAAATTTACCACTTTTTACCAATTTACCACTAGATGAAATAAATATACAGCTAACTGATTATACTATTCAAAATCTTTAAATGCTTTAAAAGTTCCTTAACTGTTCTGATAAATGACTATATTTTGGCATTTTCCTTATGGTCAGTTCAGTTCCACAGACATTTTTGGGTACCTCCTATGTATTTGGTAGTGAGATAAATAAAAAGTGGTCTTGATCCTGGAGGAGACGATGATGTGGTAGGGATGGCGGGAAATGCAGCTGATCACTTGAGTTTAATCCTATGGTCAGGATAAGTATTTTAGTAAGTAGTAAGCACAGCTCACCGTGGGAGCAAAATGTTGGAGCACCAGACCCTGACTTGAGAATAAGGAATGAACTTCCTTGGTTTAAGTGGAACTACTCTGATCCATTGTATGATATCACTTGAAAAGAATGATCAAAATCATAGTGGCATATAGTGGTCTCAACCCTGACTGTCTCTCTTCAGTTAAAAATAATGTTTGTATTTACTTTAGTGTCTTTGTTAGCTGTGATCACCATAATTCACTTCTCTTTTGTAAGGTTATCATTTGTGTGGAGACTTTGTGTGTGTATGTGTAATAATACTGAAAATTAAGTTTGGAAATTGGTTTTTTTTTCCCAAATAACTTTTTAAGAAAATGCTCTAACCCATCTTTGGAAATCTGTTTGATTAAGTCAAACTGAATGAAATAAATACATAACTAATTGATGATACTAACCAAAATCAGCAAGAAAATATTTAATAAAGGTTTTAGTAAACCTTCCTTGTAATAGATTCTAGTTGGTGACAGTTCCTTAAAAATGTAACTAAAACTTCATAAGTGTTATGTTTAAATATGTTTATAAACATATAAATAAATACACAATCATTTTCAGATAAACTCTGTAATAATTTTCCTAAAGAATTCGCTTTATATCCACATAGAGTAATCTCTCATCTAGAGAATAGGTTTGTCAGTTTCTTCTATTATTAACACAGTGATAGACCCAAAGGCCTTTATAGCAGGCCCAATAAATTTTACTAAGGCAAGCTATTCTCAAGCTTTATCTTTTACTCCTAAATAAGTATATAGATGTTTACATAACATAGTTTATTTATAGTTAACATATAAATAAAGTAAGTCTGGAAATTAGATTTCCAAGACCATAGAAAACTAGATGTAAAACATTGACAGGGAATAGAGGAAGCTACTATAGAAGAAAACATATCAATTAAAAAAAACTGATACTGCAATTTTTAAAATTTAACTTATATGAATATCATATGTTTGTAATACTCTTATATCCTGTAACATATCATATAAAATAATACTATTATTATATGTTAAATATTAAAAATCACCTTCACATATATTGTAGCATATAATTATGCTACATATTTTTAAAATTAAAAATAGATAATAATAAAGACTATGGGGATTTAACAATATGAGTGAAGCTCTATATTTGAGGTGGCAAAGCCAGGACCTTGGGCCAAATCTGGACTACAGTAGATGTTTTTTGTGAATAAGGTTTTATTAGGACACAATCACACCCATTTGTTTTATATATATTTATGTGTATATATATATATATACATATACATATATACATACACATATATGGCACAGAAATCACATTTTCTATGTATGTATCTTAGAGAAATAGCTATATATGAAATGAGGATGTGTGTACAATAATGCTTATATCATCACTGTGTCATAGCCAAACACTGGTAACGATACAAATGTTCATCTGCAAAACAGTGAATAAATAATTTGAGAATAGTCATACAGCAGTGAGAAAGAAATGGGCTACAGGAACATAATTACATTTCAAAAGGTTTATATTTGGCAAAATACAAAAAACTGTTTATTCTAACAATATTTTAAATAATGTGAAGAAATAGATAAAACCATAGTTAATTTTTTAGGGCTGTATACAATTGTACTAAGAAAAAGTTTAAAATTTAATATCCTAAAAGTTAGTATAATGGCTACCTCTCTATCTAAATAGGAAAGTTTGGTTTTCATAGCTAGATAGTAGGCACACAGAGGTTCATTTAGTCATTAATTTAAATTAATTTGATTTTTATTGAAGTAGAGTTGTTTTACAATATTATATTAGTTTCAAGTGTACAACATAGTGATTCAGTATTTTTATAGATCATACTCCATTTAAGTTATTATAAAACAATGGCTGTATTTTCCTGTACTGTACAATATATCCTTGTTACTTAATGATTTTATTCATAGCAGTTTGTATCTCTTCACTCTATACCCCTATCTTGCCGCTTCCCATTTCCCTCTCCCCACTGGTAACCATTAGTTTGTTCTCTGTGTATCTGAGTCTGTTTCTATTTTGTTATATACATTAATTTATTTTTTAGATTCCACACGTAAATGATAACCTAGAGTATTTGTCTTTGTCTGACTTATTTAACTAAATGTAATAATCTTTAGGTCCGTCCACATTGTTGCAAATTGCAGAATATCATTATTTTATGTGGCTAAGTAATATTCCACTGTATATATGTACCATATATTCCTTATTCATTTATATGTTGATGGTATGTAGGTTGCTTCCATATCTTGGCTATTGTAAACAACATTGCTGTGATCATTGGGGTTTATGTATCTTTTCAAACTTGTGTTTCGATTTTCTTCAGATATACACCCAGGGTGGAAATGCTGGATCATACGGTAGTTCTATTTTTAGTTTTTTGAGGAACTTTCATACTGTTTTCCACAGTGGCTGCACCAATTTACATTCCCTCCGATAGTGTACAAGGGTTCCTTTTTCTCTACATCCTTGTTAACATTTGTTATTTGTAGACTTTTTGATGATAGCCATTCTAACAGGTATGAGGTGCTAGCTCATAGTGATTGTGATTTGCACTTTTCTGTTGATAAGCAATGTTGAGCATCTTTTCATGTGGCTGTTGTCCATCTGTATGTCTTCCTTGGAAAAACGTCTATTCAGATCTTCTGCCCATTTTTAAATAAGGTTGTTTGGGGGCTTTCTGATATTGGGTTGAATGAGCTGTTTATTTATTTTGGATATGAACTCCTAATTGGTTATGGTATTCGCAAATATTTTCTCCCATTCAGTAGGCTGTCTTTTTGGTTTGTTGATGGTTTCCTTTACTGTGCAAAAGCTTGTAAGTCTAATTAGGTCCCACTTGTTTAATTTTGCTTTTGTTTTCATTACTGTGGGAGACAGGTACAAAAAAATATTGCTGCAAGTTATGTCAAAGAGTGTAGTGTTCTGCCTATGTTTTTCTCTAGGAGTTTTACATTTAGCATCAGTTTTTACATTTAGGTCTTCAATCTATTTTGAGTTTATTTTTGTATTTGGTATGAGGAAATGTTCTGATCTTATTTTTTACGTGTATGTGTCTGGCTTTACCAACAACTACTTATTAAAAAGATTATCTTCTTTTCAATGTATACCCTTGCCTCCTTTGTTATAGATTAATTGACTTTAGATAGATGCATGACTCTATTTCTGAGTACTGTTTTTTGTTCATTGATCTATGTGTCTATTTTGGTGCTAGTACCATGCTGTTTTGGTTACTGTAGCTTTGTAGTATAGCCTGAAGTCTTCAGAGGGTGATACTTCCTGCTTTGTTCTTTTTCCTCAAAATTGCTTTGGTAATTTGAGTCTTCTGTGAGTCCATATACATTTTATGATTATTCTAGTTCTGTGAAAAATATCATGGGTATTTTGATAGGGATTGCATTAAATCTGTAGATTGCTTTAGGTAATGTGGTCTTTTTAATATTAATAAATAAGTTCAGTAAAGTTGCAGGAGACAAGACTAATTTTTTCTTAATTTTTTGATATTTCTAGGCTACACAGTTTGTGAGTTTTTCAAGTTGTTACAAATCTCTAAAATTTTTTCCAATATATTTATTTTTAAAATTCTGTACATATATGGACCCATGCAGTTCAAACCCATGTTGTTCAAGGGTCAACTGTACATTGCAAAGCTTAAAAAAAATAGGCTATACGGTTATAAAAGTAGAGAGTATATTTTTTAAAAAAAATATTGTTTGGTGAGTATGGAAAAGCCCCAAATGCAATTTAAAGTACTTATTTTTACTACGAGCAAAAATGTAAATACTAAATCATTTTCACATTCAGATTAGGATGACACAGTTATTTTACTTCACACCTAAGCTTATTCAACTGAATCTTCTTTGTAAGAACACATTAAATTCAGAATAAATGGATACATGAACCATTGTATTCAGTGTTATGTGGAGGAAATGCTCTATTTTGAATATAAAATCAGGAAACACTGTTTCTGGTCTATCAGAAAAGGAGAAAGTCTGCTCTATAAAGCTACCAAAATAACTCATCTTTTATATAAGGTTCAAATCACATCAAAGCAATTAATTTAAAAATTAATAAACCATACAACACACGAATGATGCTAACTCATTAAGGCAGTCTGTATTTTATAACCGCAATAGCTTCTGGTCATGTGATGAGCATTTATGTATGAATACACATAAAGTATGTATTTCAACATATGCTCTATTAATTTTTTACTGAATGTTATATGCTAATTTTTTTAAAGTTTATGACTATTTAAATTAGAAGCTAACATTTTCTTTAGCTGACATTGAATTTCATTGTATAATTCAGAAATATTTTTAGTTCTTAGTGCTTCTCTTAAATTCTTGTGACTATAACACTCATATTTTTTGCAATATAACATCTCCGTATGGAAGAGCAATTTTACTAAATAGGATGTTAAAATGATTATTTCTTGTGATTAAATGGTGCACTCCTACATATCAGATAGGTTAACTTCTCCCTTATAAAATCTCAAATAATAGAGGTATAAAGATTATTTTTCTCATCTATAACTAGTCAGCATTACAAATTAAGCATCAAAAATGTTTAGAAAATTATGAAATGTATTTTGTCTAAATGTTATTTTTAAATTAGTTGGTCAAATTTTTGAAAAATAATTCTGATTTCATTGAACATTCAATATTTCCAAATTAGATTTATGAAACTGCAGAATCATGCTGGGAAAATCCTTTGGAATTCAGTTTAGTCAGTTATGACTTTCTAACTACATAGAAAAAAAGTTATATCTCCTAAGTATTAAGTTAAAACTCCAAATCTAACAAGACAGAAAAAAGGAGACTGTTTTTCTTTTTGGTGCTGATGGTAATGTATGAAGTTGGTCTCTCTGAAACATAAAAAATTAATGCTGAAGGAAATACCTGGAATCCACTGGAGATTCTGTTTATGGTTATCAGTTGAGCTGTGTTTATGTGCTAATAAGATGCAGTCTGGGCTGTTCAGAAGAATTTACATTGTAAATGATGTGACATTTATATCAGGAACACATTTCCCAAGAGTTCTTCAGGTACTTTTTTTCTTCACTTTTCCACCCCTTTTCTGAACTCCTAGATATATCTGTTATATGAACTAAAAAAGTATATAGTTCTTTAAAAGCCTTTGAAAATAAATTTAATTCACAAATAAACAACACATACACATATATGACATATAAAACCTGCAAAATAGCAATCAGTACTAAGTACTCACAGACTCTCATTACTATCTGATGTGTACAAATAGATGGAGAGTTCTGAAGGCATTTGAGAGCAACCAAAGGAACCAGGATTTAAAGGGCCATGATTCAAGAAAGAAGAGAAATGCATTGCTTTGAACCAGACATTTCCTATTTCTTTTCTTTTGGGGCATCTGCCAATTTGTAAGCATCATAGGAATGAGCAACTAAGGAAAGAGCAATGAATCAGAACTTTCAGGAGTCTTAGAGTACCAGAGTGAGAAAATTTGAATTTAGTTTACCTAGGCAGTCAAGGCTTGAGAGGCCAAGATACCGGACAAAGAAAATCAGAGGAAAGGGAGCTTGGTACCCTGTCATCCTTTAGGCATTTGCCTAATCCTGTTTCACAAAATAAGAAGCCAAACACTGTAAATCTCTGTATATCAGAGCCAATAGGAGGTAGATAGATGATAGATAGATGATAAATAGATAGATGATAGATAGATAGGTAGGTAGATGATAGGTAGATAGATGATAGATAGATAGATACATGATAGATAGACAGATGATAGATACATGATAGATAGATGATAGAAAGATAATAGATATATAGATGATAGATAGACAGATGATAGGTAGATAGATGATAGATAGATAGAAGATAGATATAAGAAATTGGATCAAGCAGTTATGGAGGCTGGCAAGTTCAAAATCTATGACCAATATCCACTTTGAGTCTGAAGACTGGCTACTGCTGTAGAACCAGGAATTGCTGATGTTTATTTAGGATAATCAGTTTAAGGGTCAATGGGCAGGAAAATTCTCCCTGATTTGGAAGTGGGTCAGCCTTTTGTAGTTTATCTGAAATAATATTTTTTTTCTACCTGAAGTCTTTCACCTTGGGACTCCTTTTAGTGCAGGTCTCCTGGCAATGAGAGCTCTCTCTACTATTTGTCTGAACACATCTTTATTTTGCCTTTATTTAAAAATTATTTTTCCACTGGTTTTAGAAGTCTAGGTTGCCAGTTATTTTTATCTCGATACTTTAAGAAATGTCATTCCATGTTTTCTGACACAATCATCTGTTGAGAAAGCATTAAAATTTCCCCTTTAGCATATTGTGTCTTTTCTATCTACTTCAACTTTAAGATTTTCTCTGACTTGGTTTTCATTAGTTTTTAACGTGTCCAGGTGTGATTACCTAGCTTGTAATTCATACAGAAACTAGAACCTGTTGTTTGATGTCTTTCCACTCTCAGGAAAAAAAATTTAAACCAATGCTACTTCAGGAAATACCAAATATTGTTTCTGGCCAATTCTTATTCCTCTTTCTTAAACTTTTTATTACAAACTTGTCAGCCTTTTATTCTATTCAGGCCTTCAACTGAATAGTTGAGGCCACTGCATTATGGACAGCAATCTGCTTTACTCGGTCTACTAATTTAAAGGTTCATCTCCTCCAAAACCACCCTTCTAGAAATAGCCAGAATAATGTTTTGCTCAAAGATCTGGGAACTCCATGGTCCAGTCAAATTAATGATTACATAAAATTAATGATCACAGAACCCAAGTAAAAATATGCAGCTACAAATCTAGCAAGAAGAATTGTCATCAGTTTCACAGCATGACAGATTGAGTTGTGTGTCTGCCAAGAATAAGAGGTTCTGATAAACATGTTAGTCTATCAATAGAAACCCAGGACAAAAATCAGCCTCAAAACATCTCAATTCTTCATTGTATTATATTAATCTGCTATATACTAATTGACTGTCAGTACAAAAACAAAACATCTCAGAGAATGATATCATCTAGAGTCCTAACAGTTTTTTGTACTCATTGAATAAAAAATTACCAAGAAGGGCAGTATGTAAGACAAAATAACAAAAACTCAGGAGAAAAAAGCAATACAGCTAACTCATGGGTAATATAGTTATGGGAGTTATAGGTTTAAAATAATTGTGATTGTATTTTGAAGAAAACAGATGAAAGGAGAATTTTACTATAAAACTGAAATTGTTAAAAAAAATTGAGACTTCGTAATTTAACAATATAATAACAAATTAATAACTCAATAAATGTCTTTATCAGCAGATTAGATACAACATAAGAGATTTACTGAATTGGAAAACAGATTCATAGAAAATATTACAAGTAACTTTGAAGAGAAAAAAGATAAATGATACAGAAAAGAGTATAAGATAGATAATGAGGTGATAAAAAATTCTGACAAGTTTATAATAAAAATTTTAAGAAAGAGAGGAATAAGAATCTGCTGGAAACAATATTTGGTATTTCCTGAAGTAGCATTCATTTAAATTTTTTTTTTCCTGAGAGTGGAAAGACATCAAACAACAGGTTCCAGTTTCTGTATGAATTACAAGCTAGGTAATTACACCTGGACACGTTAAAAACTAATGAAAACCAAAGTCAGCGAAAGTCTTAAAGTTGAAGTAGATAGAAAAGACGCAATATGCTAAAGGGGAAATTTTAATGCTTTCTCAACAGATGATTGTGTCAGAAAACATGGAATGACATTTCTTAAAGTATCGAGATAAAAATAACTGGCAACCTAGACTTCTAAAACCAGTGGAAAAATAATTTTTAAATAAAGGCAAAATAAAGATGTGTTCAGACAAATAGTAGAGAGAGCTCTCATTGCCAGGAGACCTGCACTAAAAGGAGTCCCAAGGTGAAGGACTTCAGTAGAAAAAAAATATTATTTCAGATAAACTACAAAAATGTAGAAAGGACAGAAGAACAAAGAAACCGGGTGAATATGTGGCTAATCTAAATATTCCTTGACTGTACAAAACAGTGTTACCTGTAGCGTTTTACATGCATATAGAAATCAAATATATCAACAGTGGTAAAACCAACAAGAGGATAAGGTGAATGAATTTGAAGATTTGTTGAGTCTATGCCTTTCTGGAAAGTGAAAAAAGTAATACTTTAGAGTACATTCTACATTCTAGTAAGAAAAAATGTATTTTGTTATTGCTAGAGTAATCACCAAAAGAAAAATTAAAGAACATATACTAAGTTAAAAAGCTAATAAAATAATAGAACAATATTTGATTAATTAAAGATGAAGCAATGGAAAAAAATGACACAATAACAGATCATAAAATAGAAAGCTAATATTAAGATGTCCGATTTAAACCCAAACATGTCAATAATTACATTAAATGTAAACAGACTAAATATTTCAATTAATAAAAAAAATTGTCAGACTAGATAAAATAGCACCTATATGCTACCACACCTTATTACAAAGAAACAGAAATTTGCAAAGTAAAATAATGGAAGATAATAAATTAGATTCCACTAACTAAAAGAAGGCTACTATAATAGTAGGCAAAAGAGTCTTTATTACAAGAGCATCATTAAAGATAAAAAGGAATATTTATGATGATTGTGAAATTTAAATGCACTAAAATTATTACCTCAAAATATACAAAGTGAAAATTGATGGAGAAAAGAAAGAAATAAATTTATAACTATAGTGGGGGATTTTAATAGATATTGCTGAGTAACTGATAAAGAACTAGACCAAAAAAAAAGACATCAGTTAAGATATAGAAATTCTGAACAACATAATTAACAAACTTGATCTAATAGACCTGTATTCAACATGGCAAACAATAATTGCAGAATGTACATTTTTTTAAGTGCATATGAAACATTAAAAAAATTGATTTTGTGCTAAGGCCTAAGTTGAGTCTCAACAAATTTCAAAAGATCGATTCAAATGATTCAAATGATTCAAATTTAAACCACTGTGGAATTAAGCAAGGCATCAGATAAACTTGACACCAAGTTTCAAGATTTACCTAAAGAGCAATGCATATTTTACAAACGGACTTTCTAAACTTAAAGACACTTGATTAGAACACTGGTCTTAAAATGACACCACGTGATGATCATACAACCCAGGTTCCTTTGCTCCCGAGTATCTTCTGTGTTACAGGGAAAGAAACACATTTTTTTATCCTCAAAGTTTGAAGATAGTGATTTAATGTTCTATTACTTTTCTTTAGAGTGTCCTTACTTATGAAAGCATTGCATGCTATATAACAAAACAATAGCAGACATACTTTATTATAAATCAGAAGCGTGACTGGGATGAACCAGGTGACTTTGTGGAACAGATGAAATTTAAACTGGATCTTGAAGCTGGGTAGAATTCAGACAAGCAGTCACAGTGCTAGATTATTTCAGACAAGTGTTTCATGTGAACAGTTGAAGAGGTAGAAAACCCCTGAGGGTGTTTGAAAGAATGACTCTGTTTTAGAAAAAATATAAAGAACTTCTACTTGTCTTATTCATTATGACGTCTAGACAATTCTTGCTAAAATGTGTGAGGGACATAAAAGGATGTCTTGTTTAGCCAACTTTTAAAAAGGAATTTATTGACTATATCTAAAAATCGACTTGATTTGTAGGTTTAATTTACATAGTTAATTATATAATCTTAAAAGATCAGTTCTTTTCCTATAATGAAAAACACCTTCTTTGACTCAGCATACCGGTTTGGAATGCATGTACCCAGGGACTTCCTATAGAGTCACATAATCCAATCTCTCAGCCAGTGGAGTGATTAGGTCCCAAGCAGCTTGTCCTCACATTAAGTTTGTTCCTACTTCTTCTACCTTCTAGATATCAAAATACAGCCCCAATATGGCCCAAATCCTCCGTAAATACATGAAAGATTATAAAATGCAATACCTTCGTATCCCTCTCTTACTGTACAACATTGTTTGGATGTGAGAATGTACTTTCTATATAAGCCATTTAAATCATGGCAGAAAGTAATATTTTTCTATCTGGAGCAATGCTTCTTAACCTTCTTTGGGGACAGAGACAACTTTGCAAATGTAATGAAAGCTATAGGCATTCAACAAAAATGGAAGTTTACAAATAATTGCATACTGTGGCATTATATATTAAGATTTTAAGAATCTTTAAGTCCATCCTTAGACCTCAGTCACAAACCCCTGATCTGTAGAGGTTTTGTATTTTCTCTGTCTGCTGCTTTAGCCCCTTAGGGAAAAAAAAAAGAAACTATGTTTCGTAGTGTTAAGAACAAGACCTTCCTTGGTTTAAAAATAGCAGCTGTAATTTTAGTTATTGTACTTGTTTAATGTGCCTGGAAGCTAGAAGCAATGGAAAAATAATACAAGAACAAAGGTTACACCTATAAAAAGTCTTCTGTTTTTTAGAAAAGTTTATGTTTTGCAAAATGCAGTTTAAAACAAATCCCAACATGGTGCTTTTATTCAAAAGAAATATTAATGGATTTACCAGTTCATTATTCAGATGCAAATTGGGTTATGCATTATTAGAGAAGTTAATTTTCATATCATGGGAATACATTATTTCCCAATAAAGTCATCTATCAATTTATTTTTTTAGTAAAATAACTTGAGAATTTAGAAGTAAAACTTCTTTTTATGCATCTCCACTAACTATCCCCACCAAAATAGGACTGTCTACATAAACTTAAGAAACATTTACCAAAAAACTGAGAAAGGTTGAGTTGTAAGTCATTTAAATAGCTTTATAATGTTGTCTACTTTTTAATTATATTTACTGAAAAATTCAGAAAATGCAGAGGCACAAAATAATAAAGATAATTATCTACAACTCTATCATCTAGAGATAACAATTGTAAACATTTGATATATATCAGTTAAGGTATTTAATGTATCAATATAAAGATATTAAGAGAGATAACACAAGTATGGAAAATAATGCAGAATGTTGTTTTGAACCTGAATTTTAAAGTTCTTTAAAAATGTCCAAAATTTAATACATACTCACTTTTATCATTGAAAATCTACAGGGAAGTTTGAAAAAAAAGTTAATACATCTTTTATCATTTTTATTCCACCTCTTCTCTGAACAGCCTTGTGTTCACACTTGTACGTCTCTCTCTGAACTGACGCCAGCAGTAAAACAATTGAACACACTTAAAAAATTGTTTTCACTTTATAAAAATTGATTTTAACATACATTTTTCACCTCCTACTTTTCTTTTCATCTTAAGAATTCTTACAGGTTAAGATATGTAGATATTACTAATTTTTTAACAATATGTTAAAACTTAGAGTTGGTTGAATATATATATATAATATATGCACAAGCATATGTACACATACATAGACACATACACTACATACATATACACACACACACACATATATTGATCTAAAGTTGGTGACCATGAAAGGAGATTCCAGTTAGGAGTTACTAAAAAGCGCTGCATTAAACTTCTTTAAATATATCCTTAAGAAAATATTTATTTAAAGTAGATTTCTAGGAAATGGGTTTCTGGATAAAGTATTTCATGCATTCTTTGTTTATTTTACCAAATAAATATTGCCAGATTACTTATTTCCCATTTTTAAAGGTTTTACATTTCCTCGAGTTATGAATTAAAGTATCTCCCAGTCCCACAGGTTAGAGTACTTTAATATTTGCAATCTGATGGATGAATAAACATGTGTGCCATGTACACCTCTGTGTCTTCTAGAGTGGGTGAGCATTTTTCTTCTGTGTGTGGTTCATTTAGTTCGTCTCTTCTGGAAATTTTCAAAAATATGTTTGTCATTTTTTAATAATCATTTACTTTTGTTGTTTTTATTTTTTAGGTCAAATTATTGGTGTTTATGAGATATTTTAGATACAGAGAAAATTTTATCACTTATTTTTATATCATTGTGTTTATTTTCTTTTTTCCATTTATCAAGTTCTCATTTCTATAATATTACATTTATAATTTGAATTAAGAAAAGCTACATAAATCTTTTTTCTTTCCTAGTTTTAGAGCATAAACATTTCCAAATATTTTAATTCTATCTTCCTGCTTCTCTCTTTGTAGTTACTGTTGTAAAATTATTTTAAATTTGGTGAGGAGGCTGCCTCTCTTGCTCCCTCATCTTTGGAGATGGCCAGCACTCTATCTACTTTTACTTTAATTTGAGCACCCAGTGCCCACACTTTGTGGCCTTTCTCTTGCCTTTTGAAACAGCCTACACTCTATGCACTATGTATCTGTAAATAAATCTACCTTTACTCAAAAAAAAAAAAAATTGGTGGAGAGGGTATAGCTCAGTGGTAGAGCACATGCTTTGCATGCGAGAGGTCCTGGGTTCAATCCCCTGTACCTCCATTAAAAGTAAATTAAAAAATAAGCCTAATTACCTGCCCTGCAAAATATTTTGAATTTATCTTGTCTTAAAGGCATTCTATATTAGCCATGAAAAATTACTATATATCAATAAATGTTATTTATATTTACTAATCTTCTTTATCAACTTCTATGCATATCTTCCCTTTGGATTCAATATTATTCTAGCTTAAATTCATCTTTTAGTAATTTGTTTCACATGATGCCTAAAATTATCATGTGTTCCATCCTCACTCTATATTGTTATTTTAAGTAAATATACAATTCTAGTTTGAAAGTTATTTTCCTGAGCATTTTGAAGACAACCATAGTTACAGAACAGAATGGAAATGTTATAAACATTAATAATTTTTAAATTAATTCAACTAAAATAAGTGGGTGTATAAAGAGTATTGGAAATTGAATAGTTTCTTAAAAATATTAAGGAATCTCATGAGATCAATTAATGAAAGAAAGCCTTAAGAATATTAAAGTCATGGAGGATTTGTGCTTTCATAATTTATTAGGTAACTCAGATTAAGTCTTATACTTAAAAAACAATTAGAAAATCTGGAAAAAATACATAGGAAACATCTGCTTGGAATCACCAATAGCTAATAAGATGATGAAGAAGGATTTGGAGGAGAAAGTTTAAGGAAGTACACCAAATTTTGAGAAGTGATATAAAATATAAATATGTATCTAGACGTGTGTGCTCCTTCAGTTTTAAGACTCATCTCTTCTCTCAATTCTGAAAATTTGCAGCCATTGTCACTTATGTGTCACCTCACTCCCATTCTCTTTGGTTTCTTCTAAAAATCCTATTACATATATGATGAATGATCTCCATTCATCTTCAATATCTTTTAAAATCTCCCACTTATTTCCATTCCTTCTATATTTTATGTATTTCACTCTGAATGATTTTCTCATATTTTGTCCATGTCATGAATTCTTTCTTTAGTTTTAATCTGCTAATTAGTGTGTTCATTGTGTTTTTCTATCAATAACTTTATTTTTTACTTACAGAAGTTTAATTAATTTTTTCTTCTACAGACTGTCTCTTTTTGCTTCCATAATGTTATGCTCTGGTTTTATGGTCTAAATATATTAAATTTGTACTTCTTTTAGGGTGTTCAGCTTTTTTTCTAGTTGACTTTCCTTCATAGGGGTTTGCTCACTTGTGTGGTTTGCAACTTCTTATTGTGATTGTTATCAGCAGGGATTGTCTTCTGTGGAAGTTCCTTTTCTCCTAAATTCATACATAAAGTTTTAAATTTGAACTTTCCTGGATCCTAGTTTTTTGTTTTGTTTTGTTTTGTTTTGTTTTCAGTTGTGTACCAGGCTTTCCATTAGCTTTAGGTCCTGCACTATGTGTGAATGTACACTCTGCACCCACACAAGTTGTAGACCTAGAATCCTGACTTTATGACAAGTCTACCCAGTTCCACAGTTAGATTAGTGGGTGGAGCTTTTGTTGTCTCCATTTCACGTGTGGGGCGACCCTCCAAGGTCCTAGGCTTTTGGCAAAAGGGCTCAATTCCAGTTCTTCAACTTGTATGGACCTGAGTCGCATCTTCTTTTCCCATATGCATGAGAAGACCCTGAACTCAACCTCCTCAGGCCTTCATCCTCATTTGATATCCCTGTGGACCACTTTGACTTCAGCAATAACTGTTTAAATTCACTATTTATTTCTGAACTTCCAGATTCAATCTCAGCTATATAGTTAACCAAAAAGAAAACTATTCAGTCTTTCTATGGATTTGAAGTAGAAGATGGAGGTCCTCCCATATTATCATTAGATGGCCGTAGTAACCTGATGTTTTCTCTAAGCTTCTCAATCCTATATATATTTCTAAACTTTTGTTGTTGTTGTTGTTACATTTCCTCTAATTTTTTCCAGGCAAACATGAATATAGATCTTCTATGTCAGTATACACATTCTCACTACATCCTAATAAACTTACAATATGTAGTCTAGTGGTACTATTTTTGCCATGCTTAATATTTACTTGTAATATAATAAACTAGGAGACCCTATGTGAATACATACATATGCCAGTGATTTTTACATTAACACTATACTGACTTTCATTATTACTAATATCATATGAGTATCATAAAATACAAAGAAGACAGACCATGGATATAAGTGCACCATTATCCTCATTCCTTCAACAAATCTTTATTGAATGGCTACTCTGTACCAAGCATTATTTCATGTCTTAGAATGAATCAGTCAATAAAACAGAAGATCTACTCTTATAACTTATTTTCTTCATGCTAGTGAAAGAAATTTTTTTTCTTGCTTTGGAAAAGTGACATTTGGGAGAAGTATGACATCCATGCAAGACTGCTCAGGGATCAAAGACCTGGAGTAGGACCTACAATTCTGCCTTTTGCAGACTCTCCTAGATTGACTATCACTGGTATTTTTATGTTAATGATATGAATGACAATGACATGTAAGCTGCCTTTGGTGCTTTTACAGCTTGGACAATGGAGTACCTTTGGAACCCTGGAAGTTACAGCTAAGATTGAATCAGAAACAAAGGCTTACTCAGTGGTGACAGAAGAAGATTGTGAAATTCTTAAAATCCCTGCAAAGAATTGTGCAAAGTTAAAATCGGTATGACCATATTTAATTTATATACTAACACAGTATGGATGTAAATTAACACAGTTTTGCCTCTGTAGAAAGATGTCCATATCACTTTTATGCTTTAATTTGGCTTGAACTGGAGACCATTAATATATGGTTTATTTGATGAACATCACTTAAGCCTCTCATGAGTAGTTGAAGTGGAGAGAAAAGTCTCTGTGAATATAATTTATTAAATGTTTGAGTGCTTTGGTTTTTCATGAATTAAAGATTCACTCAATCATTTATTTGTTCATTCAACAAATACATGTTTTGGTTGTCAGCAGTATATTCATGTGTTAGGGATACTGAACAATCAGAGAGGCAGATCTCTAGCCTCTACAGTCTACCTTTGGGAAAAAATACTTGGTAGTTATTGGCATACTGTTAAATTGTTATAATACACATCAAAACCCTGAATAGGTGAGCACAGCTTAATTCCCATCCCCTAATTCTGCTGCATTAGGATAACTTATTTTCTTCAAGCCTAACAATTTATTCTCTTTCAATCAAATCCCAAAATTCCCCTCTCTCCTGTTTCTCCTCCTCCGGATGGCAGAGGAAGTTTTGGGCGGCCCCATAGTCATGCTGTATGCAAGCTCCTCGTCACAGGGTTTAACCCTGGTTCAGGTACCACAGGGCACTAGCGTCAGTCACAGGGAGGTGCTCACGTTGGAGGGAAATGAGACATTGGTCTTCCTTATTGAGATCTCTGATAGTTCGAGTTTTGTTCAATACAGTGGTCTCAGGGTCAGTGATACAGAAGACTTTTCCAGCATTCAGCTTCCTTCCAAATTCCTGGTTTCAGAGTGGCTGGCTAAAAAATGATGTTTTTTATGTTTGTTTTTACTTTCAAAATATCCATATCACTTATTTGATATTATTAAACACAACTTTGAATGTAGGCTTGAATATGATAGGGTGTTTACAAAATGCTAAAACATTTATAGAAGTCTAAAAATATTTTGAAAGGGGAGAAAATATTTTGGTAGCAGATCTGAAGATTAAACTTTCAGTATGATTATATGGTCATGCGCCTATAAAATTCAAGTGCATTTTATAGTAACCTACATTCATATAACCTTTATTTTACTTTTACTGCCATTTATCTGTTAACTTTCTCTCTCCTCTTTTTAAAAATTATCTTACATAAAAATTTTGACAATGAGTTTTTTTCAGGAAAAGACAAAACTGGAAAATAAACGTAAGGTGAAATTAATTCTTAAGTGTCCATATTATAAGGAGTGGCCAACTTTATCCATCTATGAGCTAGTTGCACTCATTAAATGGAAAACATTTCCTCCAGGTCATGGTGAGTTTAATGCAATTTTGGATAATTTTCTTTACATTACATTGTTGGAATTTATAATTTTTCATAGTTTTAATATTTTATGTACTATTTCTTTATGAGTGCTTCTCTAAAACATTTAACCTTACCTTTGAGTTGGACATTTAGATTATTCCCATATATCTACTGTAGGAACCTGGTAGAGATCCAGGAGGTAAAACTCATAAAAGTATGGGGATTCCCTGATGTCTGGGTCCCTTTGGAATTTTTAATCCTCAGATTTGTCCACAGTGAACCTTCAGCAATTTGTCAGTTACAGTTTTTTTTTTCCTACTTCAATCCTGGTTTCTATGGAAGTTTCTGCTTTAGTAAGTTGTGATTCTGTGTATTTACCTGTCAGTTCCTCCAATTTTGCGGGCAGCAATTTGACCTGTAACCTCATTTCTAGTATGAAAAAATTCTTGGTTTTTCAGCTTTCTACTTGTTATAATGTAGTGGTGACCTCCAAGCTCCTTACATATTGGAGCAGAAAAACGAATTTTTTACTATATTTGTTATTTTTCTAATACGTGCTCTCGGGCTAACCATATACAGCTAAATTTATGAGAATCTACTTCAAATTTTTATTAACTTATTTCCAGTTAGATATAGACATGCTGCAATGCATACCTCTATTTCCTTTTGCCCTTTGTGTGTTATTAATTGTTATACATATTGAATTTATATGTTACAAACCCAACAATAAGTTATCATTATTATTTTAATAGTTTTATGTCTTTTAAAAAACATGAGAAAAAGAGTGAATAAGTGTATATTTATAGTATTTGCTACATTAAGCACCTTATTTACCATTTCAAGTTATCTTCATTTATTCCTATAAATTCGAGTGACCATCTGATATCCTTTCCTTAGTCCAGTATAAGTTTGCTCCCATCTGCCTCCTTGTGCTGTTATCGGCAAGTATATTACATTTTTATATCATAGACTCAAATCAGAATTATGAGCTTATTATTTCACACAATCATTCTCTAAGACAAGTAAGAGAAGGATAAGAAATATACATTTATGTCACCTTCTATAATTACATATTTACCTTTAGGGTTACTTTCTGATTTTTTAAGCAGATCTGAATTATTGTTTGGTGTTATTTCCTTTCAGCCTGAAAACTTCCTGTAGTATTTCTTTTAATGAGTAAGTGCTAGCGATGATAATCTCAGGTTTTGTTTAACTGGGAGTGCTTTTATTTGTTTTTGAAAAAATATTTTTGGATTCTTTGTTGACAATGTTTATTTTTTTATTTTATTTTTTGGGCACACTTTGAATATATTATCCCATTGTCTTCTGGCTTCAAATAGTTTCCGATGAGAAGTTAGCTGTTAACCTTATGGCTCACGTATAAGTGATGAGCCACTTTTCTTCTGCTGCCTTCAAGTTATTTTCTTTTTCTTTGTCTTTTAGCATTTGTACTGTGATGTGTCTGTGTGCTTCTTCCATCTTACCCAGCACCAGAATTCTCTGTCACCACTTTAACTTTTATTTTTCCCTCTCCTCTGCTCCCACTCTCTTTTCCCTCAGTTATGCTATACCCTAGACCTTCAGCTGTACTAACTGGTAATAAAGTGAACTTTATTTTATCATTCACCTCCTTCCCAATATTTTTTCTCTTATTGTCATTTGGTTAAAATTCAAAATCCTTAATATTGTTTAAAAGCCTGGTTGCATCTGGGCCATGCCTATGTCTCCAAGTTCTACATCTGACTCATTCTTCTCCCTTCTGCTCATGTTTCAGACATTCCGGACTTCCGTTAGTTCTAGTGGTACCCTTCCACATCTAGGAGTTTGCATGTGCTGTTCCCACTTCCTGGAGAAGTCCCTTAACTTTCACCTCACTAAATTTATTTATTGTTTAGATAATTTTTCCAAGATCAATTTAGGTTCTAATTCTGTCTCTTTGCTTCCAGAAATCTGTGTATACCCCATACCTGAGGGTTCAGCAGACTTTTTCTGTAAAAGACGATGTAGTAAATATAGGTTTTGCAGGTCATGTACAGTGTCTGTTGCTTCTGCTTCTGCTTCTGCTTCTTCTTCTTTACCATCTCCCTCTTCTTCTCCTTTATTTTTATTCCTCCTCCTCCTTTTCTTTCCTTGTTTCTCCTCCTCCTTCCCTTAAAAATGTAAAATATATTCCTAGCTGGAGATCTGTAAAAAAATAGGCCTCAGGCCAGAGTTAGCCCATGGGCCAGCATTTACTAACCCCCTGTCTTATCTCAACACTCATCACGCTATGTTACAGTTAATAACTTAAGAATCAGTTTTCCCAGTAGACTTAAAATTCCTCTGGAACATGTTCACCTTATTTTTCAGTACCCAAAAGAGTGCTTAAAATTTGTAAGTCCTTGAAATATATGTTGAATAAAAAAAAAAAATGAATGAATGTTTTGGTGTTGGTGTGTCTTTAGACCAAAGTTATGGTATATTTCTCCCAGAAGTAAGTAATGTAACTGTGCTGCTCAGTACAGATGGGTTGTGTTAATACGTAGCATATATTTTCTTTATTTGACAGAAATGGTATTCACTGATTTCATCTTAATATACTTAAGCACACTTTTGTTGTTAAATTTTGATTGAAACATAATTAGTTGCTTTACTATCTTTGAGTAGAAACTTGAGGAAATTGTATCATTGTGGTCAGTCAACCATTAAGAATGCTGTGAGGCACAGTGTTTTTAACTCATAATCCAGGGAAAATGAAGGCTGGTTGGTACTTGATATACTGTTAAAGACGAAGATTAGGATGATATTAAAAATAACACTAGTTAAAAGGCAGTTTGAAAGTCTGTTCTCTTCAAAAATCACCAGGAGGAAAAAATTTTGAATCTATCAACTAATCATTTTTATTTTTAGCCATTTTGTTCAACTTAAACTATACATGTAATTGTACAGCTCTTGAGAGAAATTTATCCTGGATTATCCAGGTGGGCCCTATGTGCCAGCAGATGCATCCTTATAAGAAGGATGCAGAGGGAGATTTGATAGAGACAACAACAGAGGAGAAGGTGATGTGAATAGATTGGAGTGATGCTTTCAGAAGGCGGGGATGCCAAGCCATGCCAGCAACGACCAGAAGCTGAGAAAGGGAAGGAATGGGTTCTCCCCAGAGGGGACCTCCAGAGGGAGCACAGCCCTGTTGACACCTTGATTTCAGACATCTGGCCTCCAGAACTGCCAGTGAATATGTTGCTATAGTTTTAAGTCACCTAGTTTATGACAGTTTGTTACAGCAGCCACAGGAAACGAATACAGCGATACACTATAAAATCATTGATTTTGTTCTCAAGTGATTTTGCAATTTGTTAAAGGTATATTAATATCCAAAGAATGCATCCAAACAAGCTTTGTAGGAAGGATGCAGTTTAATTTTTTTCCTCAAAATTAATTTAATTATAGTAAGATAAAGATGAACAACATCTTAAACAATTAGGTAAAGTAAAAGACAATTACTGCTGATGGAAATAATTATCTGGCTGCTAGATAGTAATCAAAATAAATTAAGCATTTATTTAATTAATTCAAATCCTTGGAAATAGATAGGATACCATTAAATATGTTTTAATAGTAGAACATTCATTAATTCAGATTCCCCAAAGGACTCCTCATGAGCAAGCCAGGCAATGCTGAAGCCCTCTGTGGAGCACTTTTTTTCCTACCTCTTTCTACTTCCTCCATATGACCATCGCTTCTTTCATTTTGTCATTGCAAAAATTATACTCTTTCTTATGAATGCAATTAACTTTTGGCATTCTATCTTCTGACATTTAGAGGTAAATTTGCATTTTCTTCCATGTAAAAAATAAAACAACCCAACTGCATTTTCTCACATTTTAAGCAAACCAAACAGATGAATATAATTTTTATTTTCTCTTAGCAACAAATATGTGGGCAGTTAAATCTATAGACATGCTGAGTTATAAATGCCATTCACTTTCATCAAAATTATCTCTAAAAATTTCAGAGCAGAACTTCTTTAAACACTAACTCTTGTACTGCAATACAAATACTCTCTATAACCAGACTGTTAACAAGGATTATTGTTTCTTGATAGTACTGATTGCTTTCTTCTAAGTTTCTGTATGTCAAAGATATTATATAATAACTATTTTTTATAAATAAGTAAATATAATTATAATTGGTTTTCTAAAAACCCAAAGCAACCTATTGAATGAAAAGCAAACTCTATTGAAAGTTGTGATGCCACATCCAATTTTGCAACTTTAGAAGTTCATTAACATAAGTCCTTACCAGTTTTCATCATATTTGAAGATACATGCTTTTTGGAATGTCTTCTGCTTGGAAATTTCTTTCACATTTGGAGAGATAAGATGAACAAAGACAGAAACCAGAATAATGGAAGTAGTTCAATATATACTGTGTTACAGATTTTAAGTAGGGAAGAGAAGTGAAAATAGAAAAGAGATTATTTTATTTACTTCCAAATTCTATGGCCCAGCTCACTACTGTATGAAAGCTAACCAGAATTCTACTGCAAGTCTGTCCAGCAGAAGAACATGCATTAGACCAAAGGGTTCCTGTTGGGTATGGTGAGATCCTGAATATGTTTAAAAAGATGAAATAAAGAAGTAGAAATTGGAAGCAGTGTCTGTGTAGTTTGATAAGACTGTACTGGCCAGTGATGACTGAATTCTTTTCCACTGTATTCCTGATGGCTATATAAAGAGCAATAAGATTTAAGAACCACAAAACTGAGCATATAATTCATAAAGGATTATAATGTAACTATATATGATTTTGAAGAAGTGTAAAAATTTTAGAACAATGCTTTCCAATAGAAATACAACAGAAGGCACATAAAAATTTAAATTTTCTTATAGCTACATTTAAAAAAGTAAAAAGAAACAAATGAAATTTATATACAGTGGTCCCTTCTTATCCATGGGGGATACATTCCAAGGTCTACAGACCAAACCTTATCTATACTGTGCTTTTTCTTATACATACATACCTATTATAAAGTTTAACATCAATTACTTACAGTAAGAAATTAATAATAACCAATAATAACATAATTACAATAATATACTGTAATAAAAGTTACATGAGTGTGACCTTTCTCCCTCAAAATATCTTACTGTACAAATTTAACTTGTTTTCTATCTTTACTAAGCACTTATCAAGCACTGTGGCTGTAACTTTTGCAGTTTGAGATGTGACAGCAAAACTAGCACAAATTTCTTTTTCCTTCTCCACGGTTTCATAGGTGAAGATTCATTCTTACCATAGATCTTAGCAACCTCAGCATATTATTTTGTTTTATTCCTTATTAATTCAAGAAATTTCACCCATTCACTTAAAGGAAGCACTTACAGCTTCTCTTTGGCGTATCTGAATTGTTAACATCACCACTCTTGCACTTTGGGGCCATTATTAAGTAAAACAAGGGTTACTTGAACACAAGCACTCTGATGGCACAACAGTGGATCTGATAACCAAGGTGGCTACTAAGTGACTAATGGGCAGGTTATGTGAAACAAAGGAGTGATTCATATCCTGGGCTGGACAGAGCAGGGCAGTGTGAGATTTCATCACTACTGTTCTGGGTGTTCACAACACTCAGAACAAAATGCAATTTAAAACTTATGAATTGATTATTTCTGTAATTTTCCATTTAATATTTTTAGACCATAGTTGACCACAAGTCACTGAAACCATGGAGAGCAAAACCATGAATACTGCATTTTAAACTCAATATATCTAATTTCAGTAGGCAACCAACATAAAATTATTAGATATGTTGCATCATTTTATTTGCAATAAATGTTCATCTTAAATCTTCAACATCCATCATGCATTTTATACTTCCAGCATATCTCTGTTTGACGTAGCTGCATTCCAGTTCTCAGCAGGTGCACATGACTAGTGGCTCCCTATTGGACAGCACAGATTTAGAACATGCAACACTTTTCCTGATATTGCAAAACATAAAAAAAGAGGCAAAAATATTGATGTCACAGCTTTACAGAACTGCATTTTTAAAACTACTGACAGTAAAGATGAACTATATGACTTCTTTTTTGAAGATCTTATAAATCATTATAATGACTATCTCCTAAAAAGTGACTATAGCTAAGAACATAAACCATGTTTAAGTTTGTTTTCCTTACTCTGACATTTGGAAGTCCTAAATTCTTTCTCTGGAATCACACCTTACAGATGAATGAGAGAGAGAGAGAGAGAGAGAGAGAAAGAGAGAGAGAGAGTGTGTGTGTGTGTGTGTGCACGCATGTGTGTGGAGGAGCTAAGAATATCTCAGGAAAATGAAAACAGATTTACATGTAATACTTGTATTTCATTTTAAAATGGACTATATTATACTAATAAACAGATCTATTGAGATTCCACAAAACTTTATCTCTGTAGATGTTAATGGACCTGATAAAATGATATTTATAATAATTCTAAAATTATTAATGCAAAATTTGTACAAGTGAAATTGTATTCTTTATGCATCAGGGAACTTATTACTGAAAGGCATCCTATAACAATTTATTTGAGAAAAGAATATTCAAATAACTTTATAAGTCTGAATTTTACTATTGAGATTATAACTGCATTGCTATACTTTTTGTGATAAAACTAATATGATATTCCACAAAGCTAGTATATAGACATATATATTTGCAATTAAGACCTAGCTTTCCCTTCCACACCACCAAGAAAGCAGTATTAGCTACTTAGGTTCCTAGGACAATACACAAAACGTTATTAAATCATGTTACTCCATAGTATGATGGAGGACTTGAAAAATATTCATTTCTTCTGAAAATGAGGATAGCCCGCACTCCACCACCACTTCCATCCTGACCCATTGAACAACATAAACGATTATTCCATTAGTTTCAAATTTAATTTGGTTACTTCACTCTGCTGAGACAGGGAATCCAACTGACTAAGGAAAAATGAACATTTATTGGACTCGATGTCAGCAACTTTGTAGTTACTTTTACACATATTGTCTCATTTACTTCTCAAAACCCTTTATCAGTCAGGTATATTCATTTTATATTAATAAAGGGATACTATACTAAGGGACACTAATATTAAGGAAAACTAAAGTTCAAAAATTTATTTTTCCAAGGCCAGACTTTTAGTAAACATCATATTTGAAATCCAGAATGGACAAATGAGAAAATTAATCCTTTTTCTATTGTATTATGTTATTTCTCCAAAAGGTGTTCTGGTATTTGAAGAAGTCAAAGCAACTGTCTATGCGTTAAGCAGACGTAGGCATGTCAAGACTCCAGGCAATGCAAAATCTGGAGTTTAATTTTTTTTTGTCATAAAGTCTCTATCAATCCACTTATTTGTCATTGTGCACTTTGGGGATTAACCTTCCTTCATCAATTTCCATATTTACAACTCTGCATCTGCTCCCGGCCAGACTTTCCTAGTCCCCGTGCTCTTCATAGATCACACACAATTTATAGAATGTACCCTGTTTTCTCTTTCAGAAGGAAACACCAAACTGTTTGATGTTCTAAGAAATTTTATTGCTATAATAAACAGTGGGAAATAGACATATGGTTAAAAAGGTCCTCATAGCATTCTATCCCCTTCGTTTTTTCACTTAGATGTTACTGAGTAGTGTAAAGACAACTATTAAGTCTTTGAGTGCACATGATCCTGAATTAGACTCAAATATTTTACCCAGAAAACCATGAACTGAGTTTAGAGTGTACATTTGGTAAAGATTATTGGGTGCCTGGCTTGTTTGAGAACAGAATGAGGACACAAGACTCAGTCTAAATATAAGACAGAGTGAGGAGTAGTTATGGAAATTGCACCAGACCATATGTCACCTCTGTGTAAACTAGAAACAGGCACATCTTTCTCTTGGCAGATGCAGCCCTGTGCCAGGGCATGCAGCATGGTGATGGGGATAGTGAGCTGGATTTCAGCCACACCAACCCCCTGTAGCCAAGTGCCAGTAGCCTTCCAGCCCTCCCACCTTTTCTCCTTGTACATGTGACATCCCAGCACCATAGTCCTGGTCTTGAGTTGGCATTGCAACGAGGGCTGGAAATATGGAGAAAAAAGTGAGAAAAAAAATAGTTGAAGAAATAGGTGAGGGAGATTAAAAGTTACAAAATTCTTGTTGCAAAATAAATATCTTGTGTATGAAATGTACAGTGTAGAGGATATAGTGAATAACTATGTCATATCTTTATGTGATTACATATCGTAACTAGACATCATGGTGATCGTTTTGAAATGTATGGAAATATCGAATCACTATGTTGTGTAACAGGAACTAATAGTGTTGTAGGCCAATTATAACTCTACAACAAACAGAGAAATAAGCTAATTGAAAAAGACGCAAGATCTGTGGTTACCAGAGTTGGGGGTTGGGGGAGGGAGACCTGGATGAAGGCAATCAAAACGTACAAACTTCCAGGTGTAAGAAATAAGTACTAGGGATGTGATGTACTATCTGACACATAAATATAATTAACACTAAAAGTTGTTAAGTGTGAATCCTAAAAATCTCATTACAAGAAAATTTTTTTTTGTTTCTATTTCTTTAATATTGTATCCACATGAGATGAAGGAGGTTCAATAAACTTACTGTGATAATCACTTCATGATGTAGGCAAGTCAAATCATTATGCTGTAACCTGAAACTTACACAGTGCTGTGTGTCAATTATACATCTCGATAAAACTAGAAGAAAACAAATGGAAGTGAAACAAGTTTTCTTAGCCCCTTGGACACCTAATTTAACTAGATGAATGTTGCTACATGGAGAGCGAATGTAAATCAGTCATCCACACATCAGCATAATTTGCAGTTAAAAAACTACAGGCGTGCATCAAAAGATCAGTATAATTATACTTATGTTATAAAATATTTTAAGATATTTATGGATTAATTTTATTAATACTACTCTCAAGAATGGAAACATTTTTATAAAACATTTATTTCTGTGTGCATGAATATATACATGACAAGACATAAAGAATATTGTAATGAAAATGAATCATATCTCAATCAGTAAGTATGTCTAAAACCCAGAACTCTGTAGAGTCATCAGAAGTAGTACCTGTCTTCACTGAGTTTAGAATCCACATTAAAGAACTAAAGAAATATCTACAGTTACATATTCTTCAACTGAAAGCTAGGAACATTAACTTCTAAGAGGCTAAAAATTTACAGATGTCCTGGTATGTCAGGATCAGTGAGTGATAATTTGACTGAAACAAAATCAGAGAATCATATAAAATAACTTATTGGTAGCTTAAGCCTTTTATTTTATTTAAAATATTTAACACATATTGTGTATTTCTCATGTTTTGATGGAGGGAGAAGTCCCTTTTGAGTATGGATCCACATTAGAGATCTGTATTTTTTGTACTCCCTTTGCTAAAACATATGCTCTGTACCCCACTTACTGAATTAGACTCAAGGACAGTTTTGGATGAAGCAGAAAAGGCAGCTTTATTTCTTTTCCAGGCAAAGGAGGTCATGGTGGGCTAATGCCTCTAAGACTGCAAGCCTTCCAGGGAGAGAAGGCATGGGGTTGTGTAGTAAAAGTTCAAGAGTTCAAGGGGTGGGGCTAGTTTACATAGAGATCACATAGAGGGTAACGAATTGCTGCAATGATGTCCTTGTTTTTGCAGATGCAATGGTTCCCTTCCCTCTACTGGGTACGAAGTTCACCTCCAGCTTTAGGACTCTCTTAATATTCTTGTACCTAGAACAAAGGATGCATAAGAAGGGTCTCTGTGGAAAGAGCTCCATAGGAAAACTTGTGCAGTTTAAAGTCGGGTTGATAAATGCTTTTAGCCTTTTAAGCAGGCTGAGGCCTGGGATCTCCTGCTGCAGGCTTAGAACAACAGGATACAAGGAAACCATTAAGAGGTCAAAAACAACTGCAGATATGCTCAACTGGGGCAAGCTATGCACAAAACACCCAACTGCTGTTTCTTAGTGTCAAGTTCAAGAGGAGGGCACTGGGGGCTAAAGCAGGGCAAAGAGCAAGATCCCTGCACACAGCACCATGGGAGAGGGGGTTGGGTGGACCACCCAAGCTACCCTCCTCTCCAGCCTAATCCTGGTCAGCAAAAACATGAGAAAAACACTTTAAACCATTAGACAATTAGACAGATACAAACACCATTGCAGATATCAGATGGCCACTGATGACAGTAGGGTCCTGCTCAGTTACACACCCATAAATTCTACTATTAATTCATTTAAGGAGAAGAAGAAATAAAATCATTTGCAGAGATTAAATTTTGTTTTGCTTTACCCAGGCTCTTACCTATATCCAGTTGGGATATTTTCTTTTGCAACTGACAACTGTTAGGTCTTTCCGATAGAGCCATTGTTAGCTTTCACAGAAACACGAACTCGCTCACATGCATAATATTTGTTGGTTCAGTATTTGATTAATTACTTTTAATTACACTTTTAATTACAGTGAAAAATGCAAAGGACATGAGCAGGATTTGGAACAAACACAATCGACTATTGTCAAGAATAAAACTTATTGAAAATAGCACATTAGGCTATTAAAGTGCAATTTGCAGGTAGTCAATGAGACAAGGGCGTGTGCCATGTTTTACAGAGTCATTTAGCTTGGCACACATGTTAAATGGAGTCTGGTTAAGAAAACTTCTGCTGAAAATTTACGTGATAAGAGCCTAGCAAGAATATTCCAGGAAGACTTCATGGTTTCTAACTTTAATATGTTTCATTAGAAATCTTTGCATTTTAATTCCAGAAGTCAAACTTAATGAACCAAGAGTGAAAAAAAATATATAATAAACAAAAAATAGTTTATTGGTATATAAAACTGGGAAGTTAAAAAATGGCTGGATTTAAGATCTGAGCTAATTTTACTAGGATTATTTGTTTTAGTCCTTCATTCTGTTTTGTTTTATGTTCTTTTCTTCTCTAGCAAGTTCCCCATATTATGGCAAAAATAGCTACAGTATACATTTTTGTCACAGCCAATGATCCCTGTGAAAACGTTTCTTTTCCTTATTGTTCCAGGAAAAATCTGGTATGACTCATTGGCTGGGCTTGAGTCTCATGTACACTCTGAACAATTCACTCTGGCCAGGGGATGGAATTTGTTGTTCAGCTGGAGCTGGATCACAGCCCAGCCCCTGGAAAATGGTGAAGTCTGCCTCGAACCACTTGGACTGCCAAAGGGGATGAGTGTGTTTCTACAGAGATGCTGAGACAACAAAAATACATGCTTCAACCATATGGGACTGTGGTATTACATAACCTTCTTTAAAGTGTTTGGGCAGAATTAGTGAGAAGGCTGCCTCCTTTTGAGCTCAGCTGTGCTTTGTCTTCTTTGTGATTCTATCTCTTCATGACCCCAAATATTTCTGCTTTTGCGTCCCACTGTAACTCCAACAAGAACTGTCATTTCCTGGTACCTACAGAGAGTTATCTGCTCTTAGGTTTGGTCTTTGAATTACAAATTTTCCTCCAAATTTCTCGAGGCAGTGTTTCTAGTGATATTGCTTCATATATTTGCAGCTGCCTTCATATGACTTCACAAAATGTAATCCCCTGCAGGAATTTTCTGGAATCTCTAGAATGACTCTTGCACTGTAAGCTCCCATAGTTTCAACAAAGCAAAAATCTCTATCTCTGTCTCTCTCATCTATATCATCTCTTGGACTAAGCAGTACCTGGAAGACATTCCTTGTTTTTGAAATGCAAGTTACTCTCATACTTTGTCTCCTCAAGGCACTATATTAATACTATGAGATAATAATAAATTTTTTAACAAATTGGTACCTTGCTCCAATGCCGCAGTCCTTTTGTTTTAACTGTTTCTCACTACTCCATGTGAGTTACATATGCACAACGTTCTGTATTCTCTTAGGACAGTAACCACATGATTAGTTTTAGCTCTTTAAATATTGGCACTACTGAATTTATATCAGTGGTATTGTTGTACATTTTAGATGGTCAAAAAATGTCTTTTCAAGGTTTACCAAACTATTAGTTAATGACAGAATGAGCAGATCTTCATGTCCTATGAACTATAGTTGACATTTACATGGCTTGTAAAAAGAGAGAAAAATGAGACTCTGCTAGGGGCAGTCTGCCTATGACTATTGTGTTATTATTTCCTATTTCATTTTTTTTTTTTTGCATTTCTACATGCAGTGACAGCTACATGGATAGTTAATTACCTCTAAGCCCATATGTTGATTTTCTGACTTTAATAAAAAGAGTGTTATTTGCTTGTGTTTATTACATCTAACATTTTAGAAGACTTAGATGTTTTAAATAATAAAACTCCACAGAAGTCCTTTGTTGAAACAATGCAAATCTTAGATCAGTAGGGGGCAGCCATGTCAAAGGCCTGTATTTCTCTCCTGGTCTCTTTAGGCTTGCAAATTTTACAGGAGATTTTAGGAGACAGTTACAGCTATGAAATTAATATTTGCTTAAGAAAATTGTGGGCACTCAAATGAATTTAGGCTTAAATGTGATACTAGTTCTGCTTAAACTTCTCAAATGACATTTTATGTTTTTTGAATTATTTTTATTATTTAAAATTTCACCATGTTTACAAAGAAAGTGCCATTTTTATTTTGACATAAAGTCAATCTTCACTCAGAAAGGTTGGAAAGGCTTTATATTAAAATACCATGTAACTGGACTCTATTTTAGACACAACAAAGTGTTCTTGAACTGCAGAGGCTTGCTTCTTTTTTGCCCATTGTATGTTAGTATTTATCCACTTACATTTGCTTGACAAATGTTATTTCAGAAACTATTGCTGGAACTTATCTGGAGATATCACTTGCCATATAATGTAAAATATAAATCTAATTTGGGTTGTTATTCAAAAACAAATGACATGTGTTGGGAAAATGTGACAAAAATTATTCAGGCATTTTACAGAGAACAATTTTATGTGCTTAAGTAATCATTCTTGAGAAGTACTTTGGCCCTTTATATATGCATGTTATTTGTCAAATATGTAAGACAGTTTTAAAGAGTGGAAATATAACATACATTACTTGAACAAAACCTTTCAATCATGAAGCTGCTATAAATAGTTTTTCACACATGGGTGCCACAAGAGCATCACTTAACAAACTACCTCAGCCACTCATTCAGTGTCATGCATAACCTGGATATCTTTGAGAAGAAAATGATATTTTGGTTTATCACAGGGAGCTCTGATACCTCCTATTTTGTCCTGCTGTTCTCTACTAGATTAAAAAAGTTTTAAAAATTATTTATTGTTAAATAAATGGAAAGGTATGAAAAAAGATTAGTTACATACATTTAACATTTTAGCAGTTTAGTCACTTTTCTTATACAATGACATTTGAGAAAATACGTCAGCAATAGAAATAATTTGAGTAATATACGTGAGGAGAAAAACGAAGTGTTAACTTCCATTTTGTGTCTTGTATTTTCTAGTATAAACCCTTGTTTTTGCTTTGTCTGTTTTTCTTTGGAGACTGACCATAGCAACCTCTTCTAGAATATTGGAGAGATCCTTGCTGAGTACCAGAAACACACTGTAATAATAGCATGAATATTTTAATATGCCTAAAATTAGTTAATTTGATTAAATTTTCAAGGAGCTGGTGATGAATGCTTTCTTTGAAATTCAGTATTAAGTGGCAACTAAGACTGACAAAGATAATATAAAAAAATTTAGGGATATCAAACATGAATATAAATGTAAAAACTGAAAATTATATTGGAAAACATAATCTAGCAGTTCTTTAAAGAATAATACGCCAAAACAAAGTTGGTTCATTCTGAGAATTCAGTGCAAACTAACTCAACATTTTTTTAAAATGATATTAGCATATTTCACTAAAATATAAAGGGAGAAAAACCATAATCTCATCTTCATGGCAGCTAAAAACCACTTGAGAAAATTTTGACACACATTACTAATAAAATAAGACTAGATGAATACTTCCATAACATTATAAAAAGTTTTGACTCAAAAAAGAAGTTTGCTACATTCTTGACAGTAAATATTAAAAGCATTCTCATTAAACTGATGAGCTTACTAACGTCTTAAGTAAAGTAAATAAGTATGAATTTGAAAAATAAGTTGAAATCATTAATTACTCATTATATTATTATATGTATAGTTGAATATTTGTGGAGAGTCAATAAGAAAATCATTAGAAAACATGGAGTTAAGTGAGGTGGTTAGTTGCAAGATTAATATTTAAAATATATTTTATGTTACTTACAAAATTTAAATGAAGAAGAGGTTACATACATAATAGCAACCAAAAATATCAACTATATAGAAATAGACTTAAGAAATAGGAAGGTATTTTTATAAAACAATAAAATGCAACTAAGATACATAAAATAAAACAATAATTGAGTCATAACTTATTCTTGGATAGGAAAACATATCACTGCAAAAATGTCTTTTTCACTAAATTTATTATCATAATGTGAGCTTAATAAAAAAAGGCAGTAAGATTTTTTTTTGTAAGTTGATTATGAGGATACTAATGGCTACAAAAAATAAATAAGCAAAAATCTTAGATACTTTTAAAATACTCAGAAGGTAATATAAATCACATATTTTATTTGGTAAGCAGATTAGTTGAAAAACTAAGAAAGTAGAAAAATATGGCAGTTTAGTACAGTGTAGAGGTATTATTTCAAAAGAGTAGGGAAAAGATAGTTTATTAAATATGTGATCGTTGGACAAGTGGTGAACAGAGACAAATAGTGGATTAAAAGCCTCTGTGTAAACTATGATATAACATTGCTATAAGAAAAGATTGATGAATTCATTTTCTAACCATTGGTGGGGGAAATCCTTTTTTTTTTTTTAACATTTTTTAATTGAGTTATAGTCATTTTACAATGTTGTGTCAAATTGGGGGAAGGCCTTTTAAACATGACAAAAGAAAAATGTATAATACTTTTTTGAAATTTTTAAATTGAAACATTAGTCTCAGAGTAATAAAAATTGAGGATTCTTCAGGGCAAAATATTCTGTATAGTATTGATATATAGACCGCTGGCTGATAAAATGTTGAGAAATAAATTATTTTAAAAATAAAATGGCTCTTACCAATCAATTCTAAAATCTCAAGAGAGCATAGAGATGGAGAGAGAGAGAAAGAAGAAAAGAGAGTGGAAAGACTGTTCTCAATAAAGGAACAAATCCCCTGTATAATTCAGCTTCACTCATCATTTTGAATATTCAATTTTATTTAATTAACATTTTCCACCTAATCACATTGACAAACATTTGAAATTTCATTAATAAAAAGGAATCTCTAGGAAGTTAGAAAACAATCATGCACTTTAAGTAGGCATATCAGTGGATAAAACATATTTCAAGACTAATTTGGAAAAATCTATTAAAAATCAATCTCTATACAATCAAACTTTTATTTCTAAAAATATACACTACCAGTAAACAAGCACTTGTTTATTCAAAGACACCATGTACAATAATTTTTATTGCACTTTTTCTGCAACTGGCAACAAATATCCATCAAGAAATGGTTGGTTAATAAATTATGGGACGTTTACAGAGTGGGAGCCTTCCACCCATATAAATAATGAGGCGTATCATATATGCAAATGTATAAAGATATCCAAGATAGTTAGCCAAAAACTTATAAAGTGCCAGAGTCTGGTTACAGGTTTATTTTAGTTGTGTGTAATTCTTTACTGTATCATATCCATACCTAAGTATACAATATATATTTCACAGCATGGCTGGAGGAGAGAGATCGTTTGAGTTTGAAGTCTGATGGTACAACTTTCTATTTGTAAAGCCTTGAGCAAATCACGTGACTTCTCTGTGCCTTATTTTTTTCCTTCGTAAAATAGGGATAATAATTACACTTATATCACAGGGCTGTTTTGAGAATTTTTGTGTGTGTGATCTGTCTAGCTAGATAGAGCTGTCTCAGTTTTATTGATCTCAAAGAACTACCTTAGGTTTTCACTGATTTTTCTCTGTTGCTTTTCTGTTTTCTCTTTCAATGATTTTTACTCCCATCTTTATTAGTTCCTTTCTTGTGTGCATTTTGGGTTTAATTCACTGTTTTAGTATCTTCATGCCAGAAGCTGAGGTTGTTGATTTGAAATATTTCTTCTTTTTTAATGTCATCATTTAATGCTATCCCCTCTAGGTACTGCTTTAGACGTAGATGCAAATTTTGGTGACTTGCTTTCTTTGTTTTCATCCCATTCACAATACTTTCTAATTTTCCTTTTGATTTCTCCATTACCTGTTGTCTATCTGGAAATGTATTATTAAGTTTCAAGGTTTTTTGTTGGGATTTTGCCACTTAATGATTTTAAATTTAATTCTGTTTTTGTTCCAAGAACACATTTGGTATGACTTGAATCCCTTTAAGTTTATTGAGACTTTTTTATGGCCAAGAATATTGTCTATATGGTAAGTGTTCCATGTGCACTTGTGAAAAATGTGTATTTTCCTATTATTGGGTGGAATATCAGTTTTAATTAAATATGAAATATTTTTGGATATTGTTTTTTCAAGTGCTCACTCCCTCCCTTTTGGATATGCAAATCACATGTGTTTTAGACCAATTAAACTTACCCCATGTCTCCGTATGTTCTGTTCTTGTGTATGTGTCTGTTTTATTTTTGTTTTTTCTGTGTTTCATTTTGGATAATTTTCTATTGTCATGTCTTCAAGGTCACTAATCATTTTGTTAGCAATGTCTAACCTATAAATTATATCTACTATATTTTTTTATATCAGACATCTTAGTTCTCACCTCTAGAAATTTGATCCTTTTTATATTGTCCATATTTCTACTTAAAATGCTCATTCTTTTCATTAGCTTATAGGATGTATATATAATAAGAGTTTTAATGTCATTGTCTTCTTATTCTGTCATGCACATCATTTCTGATATGCTTTCAATTAATTTTTTTCTTTTTATTATGAGTTATATACTCATTTTTTACACACATGCTTTGTAATTTTACATTGAATTCCAAGCATTCTAAATTTTACTTTGTTGGGTGAAGGATATCTTTTTATTTCTCTTAATTTCCTTGAGCTTTTGTTCAGGGACCCTCTTCAGTACTTGACAACAATTTGACATTTTCATATCTTGCTTTTAATCTTCTTAAGTTTTAGCTTAGGTCTAATTTCCCCCTCACTACTGAGGAAAAACCCTTCTGCATATTCTACTTGATGCCCCATCAAGGGTTTATACTTTAGTCGATAGGAAGAGAAAATATTCGCATCCCTTCATCCACATCAGAGATTGCTCCCTCTAATTATTTTCCCAGGCTTGGGTGGTTTTCTCACATTTGAGGATCCTCATTATTCTTTCCCTCAGAGACTGGAGATACTCTCTGAGGAGTGTGGAAGAAGAGGGCAGAGCAAGAAAGAGAGAGAGAGAGGCTTAGAAACCTGAAATCAATCATCTAAAATTGAGACAATCCCAGAAATATGTGTTTTGCCAGCTTGATGTCAGAGACTTAGTCAACTTTCAGGGAAACAAAGGCAGATGGTCATGCTAAGTGGCTCAACCACACCTTAGCATACCCCTGCTCTTTTGAAAGTAGCATCGTTGCCCTTCATTTCATAAAAGACTGACAACCAAACTTGTGAGTGTTCTGAGAGGGCCAAGGTTTATAGTTTAGGAAGAGAAGAACACAGGTAATGAAAGAATCTTGGAGCAAAGCATTTTTAAAAAATTAAAAGAGTAAACCAAATTCTAAGGCCATAAAGGTAAGACAAATATGTGTACAATAGTATGTATATGATTCAGGGCTAGTATATATCAAGGGAGGAGAGGCTATCAGGAAAGAGTTGACCCCCCCACCCCGCAATACATGAGGAACATGAAGGATATTGATGGATAAAAGTAGCATTTATATCCCATTTACAACATCACTAATTACCTCCAAGAGAGTAGTGTCAGGGCTGTGGGGGCAGAGGAGGATGGACAATAGCAGTAATAAATGAATGTCTGATGTGGAAGTAGAGATGGCCATTGTTGTTGGAGGAGGCAAGCAAGAGGGTGTGACCATCAGTTTACCCTGGAACTGCACCTGGGCAGTTGGAGGTTCCTCACCCTCTCACTTGTCCTTGCAACGTACACTCTGCCTACCATTCCCTCAGTGGGTGCTGTTTCAAGGATATAGCTTTGAGAGAATAAGATGCTGTTAAGACTACCTGGATGTAGGACATGAGTAAAGCCAGTTAAAGCATCTAAACTTTGAAGATTCTGGTGGATGGGTGAAGAGATTTGCCTATCTTGTGGCCACCCAAGACAAGCCTTGTAAGTAAGACCCCTTGCTTGTTTAAACTGTAGCCTGTCAATCTGGAGTGGCCTGACTCTCTTCTTTGGTCACTTCCTGCCCTCCATGTAAGGGAGCCAGTTTGAAAATCAACAAGTGTGAACCACAAAACCAGGGCTCAATAAAAAGTGATGGATCTCATGTTCCTATGAGGTGTCTTTCACATTGTTCTAAATGTCTTGCTTATTGTAGTAATGAAATCAAAAGGTAATGAATGCAGAACTCTTCTCCATTGACAATATGTGTAGAATTTTATCTCAAGTATGTAGAGATCAGCAGGGTGTACTTATAAATAAAATAATCTCTATATACTTCATATGAGGAATAATACATGAACAAACATGAAATAATTTTATATCATTGGAAAACCCCTACCGAACAAAAAGATAAGAACAAAACCATTACTAGAATTTGTAATTCAGGATTTTTGTAACTCAGAAAGGGAAAGTGTACTTTCTCTTAATAGATAAATAATATATTGAGCTATAGAGAATTTACATAAATATATCTTAATTTAATTCTTTCTACTTTAATTAACAAGTATTAATTACAAAATAACATTGCTCTGTGGGAAAGAAATTAACAGTGAAAACTGAAAATAATAGACTCTGAATCAGCCAAACAGGAAAAAGAGATTCTGTGTAGATTATACATGTTTGCATTATATACTGAAATAGGTGAAAAAGGTAATTTGTATGACTCTGTGTAATTTATTTTGATATCCTTTCAGTTTTTTAAAAATTTCCTTTCTCTTTTTGAGTACCTGCAAAATTTAAAAATGATCTGAATAAAATTAAAAAAATTATGTCCTCCAGCTTGAAATTTTCTTAGAATAATGACACATTCCAAATCAAGTCCAGATTCACATGAGGTGAACAAAAATATTGAATGCTGCTTGCATTTTGCATATGTGACACCATATAGATGTTCTTTTAACTCCAAAAGAGAAAAACAAAAGTAAAATTGATTTGGAATCCAGTAACATTTAACTCTCTTATATTTGCTTTACTTTTCATGTTTTGCCTTATAAAGTTAACTATATTTCAAACTTTTTAAAGAGCTTGATTAATAGTGTCTGTTTATGTTAGGAGTGGAAGCTAATCATTTAATTAAATTGAATAATTTAACTGGTTACTTTTGCTTCTACAGTTGCATTTTTAGATAGAAAGACAATGAGATCAACTTTTCAATCTTAGGGGAAAAAACATGTTTTCTATACCTCTAGAAATTTGACTAAAATATTTCTGAGACTATTTTTCAGTTGTCTCTGTAAACCCATCTTATGTCATCATAATTTTGGAGTTTCAGCAGATAAAAATTATTTTGTCAAAACTTAACATTACATGCCATCTCCCTTAGGTAATGACTGATTAACAAGATCTCAAACAATTGGGACATTTTTGTTCATAGGAAATTATGTGTGCTTGTGTCTGTTACTCAGGGTATATTTTGATAGGGAAAAAAATAAAAAAAAAAAACTGTTAGTAACCCAGACATTAAATATTAAAATTTCATTTATATTTTTAATTGCATAAGAAACACAGAATGTGAGACCTACACAGCATTTTTAGTATACTGTATTTGTAACTGTAAGCATAATGTTGCTCAGCCGATCTCTAGAGCTGTTGAGTATGTGATTAGTTGCTTTTCTTTGCTGTTTTCAAAACTCTGTGACTTTTAACAGTTTCATTCTGTCTTTGTGTAGGTGTTCTTAGATTTATCCTAGTTGGAGTGAATTGAGCTTCTTGAATTTGGATGCCCATTGTTTTTCTCAATTTTGAGAAATGTTTTAGCCCTTTTCTTCTTCAAATAAGTTCTCTGCCTGCTAAGCCCTTCTTCCTTCTCCTTCTGTGACTTCTGTAATGTGCATGTGGTTGTATGTGATGCTGTCCCACAAGTCCCTTAGGCTTTCTTCATTTTCTTCGTTTTTCTTCTTCTTCCTCCCTGTCCTCCTTTTTTTTTTTTTTTCCTCCTGTGTCCTCAGTAATTTTAAAAGTCCTATCTTCAAGATTGCTGATTCTTTCTTTTTTTGGTCAGTTCAAGGGCTGCATAGTCCCTCTAGAGGACTTTTCAATTGAATTCTCTTATTCTTCAATTCCAGAATTTCCAGAATGTCTGTTTGGTTCTTTTCCATAGTTTCTATCTCTGTTGATATTCTCATTTTATTCATGCATCATGTTCCTGATTTCACTGTGCTGTTTTTCAATTTGTTCAACGTCTCTGTGATGGTTATCTTAAATTCTTCGTCGAGTAATTCATGTATCTCCATTTCTTTAGGGTCATTTTCTTGTGATTTAACTTATTCTTTCGATTGGCCTACATTTTCCTAACTTTAATATGTCTTATTATCCTCTGTTGGGACTTTGGAATTTGAAAAATCAACTACCTCTCCCAGTCTTCATGGCACGGTTCTACACAGAGAGGACCTTCTCCAATCAGCCCAGCTGGATATTCTAGACATCTTGCATCTAGAGATCTGGGGATGCGTTCTCAGTGGTCTCAGGTGTCTAATCTTGTTGAAGAGGTTGCCAAGTTCTAATCAGGATTGCCATCTAGTGTCTATCTGTGGTACTGTAGGTTTTGGTATGCATTAAGAATCTGTTCTCAGGGGGCCGCAACCAGGTACCAGATTCCTGTCAGAGCTTAGATTCAGACAAGACAGAACTCAGTTCCCTGGGCAGTCCTTTAAAAAAAAAAAATCAAAACATTGTTTGTATGTTGCACTCCTTTCCCTACTCAGAGCAAAGCTGAAAGTTGGGGATTTCCTCTCCATCATGCCACGCCATGACTCGTGGAGGGAGGGCCTCGCGCAAGAATCTGCCATGAATTTCCCTACCAGGTTTTATGTGATTGGCTTGTGCTTCACTGGGGTACAGGAACTTCTTAACTGGTTTCTGGATTTCTCACAAAGGAAATTAATTAGTCCATGAAATGCTAATTCTGTGTCTCTCAGGGCAAGGAGGGCTTGAGGCTTCCTCCTTGTTGAACATATTTATGAAGGTTATTTTGAATTCTCTGTCAAGTGATTCATATACTTTCATTTTCTTAGGCTTTTTTATGGAGAGATATTTTGTTCCTTTGATTGAGTCACTTTTTCATGTGTCTTCATGTTCTTTGTAACTTTGTGTTCATTGCATTTTTGAAAAAGCATCCACCTCTCGCAGCCTTTATGGTTTGTGTTTGTACCTTCAGCAGTCAGCCCAGCTAGAGAATCTGGGCGCCTCTCAAACCTTTTCTGTGGGTATGTCATCTCTGGATTTGTGTGTGTAGATTCCTAATTAGAAGAATTTGCCTTTATTTTTTCCCCACAAATTTATAATCTCTTGTCCTCTCTGCTGTCTGTGTGCTATACCACGGGTCTTCTGAAGCATCTACATGCCACCAAATTCTTTTTTGTTCTCAAAAGATCCCTCACAGCTAGAGTATGCCAGGTACCATCCATGATTTGAGAAAGTTGAGGCAGAAGCCAATCCATCAGGGAGCCCACTGAAAAGCCAGAACTTTGGATATATGCATCGCTCTGCTTTTTCCCCCGAGGGAGAGGCCACCGAGCTGTTCTGGACTTTGTCTTCCATACCATGGATGTTCTGGAGAAGCATAATGCTACTCAGAGCTTATTTGTTCTCAGTGGCCCCCACGCATCTAGATAGAGTATGCTGGGTCCTATCAGCTCTCCCAGAGACAAGGCAGAATCCAATCCCTCAGAGCATGGAAGAGACAGCCCAGCCGTCTCTTTCCCATCCCCAGGGAGAAATCGAAGGCTGGGAGTTTTCTCCTGATCATACGGAGATGTGCTGGGGGGAGAGACTATGACAAGAGGGTGCCAGAAAGTTTTCACCAGCTTTGATGCAGCTGTTTTTTTGCTCACCTGGAGTATGAGTCTCTTAATTGGTTTCTGGATTTCTCACAAATGGAATTGGTCCATGGATTGTTGTTGAATCACTGTCTCTGTGAGGGGAAGGAGGGTCTTGGGCTTATTATCTGGCTCAAAACTAATTAATTTTTATTCTGTAATTATTGTATACCTCTCTCAGAGGTCATATTAAAAGTCAGTTCTAAAATTATTTTAGAAAATATTTTCTTAAACATGATTATAAAAATAATATATAAGTTATGTATACATTTTTGGAAAAAAGAAGATAATAAAGCACAGGTAACTTATAATTATACACTTATAGACATCAACAGTTAACCTTTTCTTATATCTTCCCATGTTTTAATTCAGAAGCAAACACCTTTTGTATATTTTTAACCAGGGTCGAATACTAAAGAGTTAATGGAACTCATTTCTACTGGCCATTATAAAATTAGTATATTCCATGTCAATGGCAGTTTGAAAAGTTATGAATATTAGAAGAAACATAATATATTCTATGAATTATCGTAATGTATTTAAATATTTCCCTACTTATCGTCATTTAAGTTGAATAAAATATCTTACATGCACAGTTTTGAGTACTTATGCATAAATACTAAACTGTTTACCAGATTATTTCCTTATGAAAAATTCTTAGAATTAGAGCAATTTCATCAACATGTCTAAAATATTACATCATTCTTGAAACACGCTGTAAGTTTACTTCTTATAAAAGCTCTAACAACTTCTTCGTACTCTTGGCTTAGGTTTTTACTAGAGTGTTAGTTTATAAAAGACCCTACTGTGTACTAGAATGATGTATAATATATAAAAGAGGGAGAATCTTGCATCAGTGGGAAAAGGCTAGTATTATCTTAAAAATAAAAAAGTGTTAGAAAATAATCTGTACACCTGCGAGAAAGTTTCAAGTTAGCTATTTAGCCAGACATCATGTGGCAAACATTATTTAAAATGGATTGGTTATTAAGTTAAAAATAGCAAGAACAATAAGAAGAAACTATAGGTATACAATTTATATTGAGTTGTTCAACATGTGAAAGTCATGATATTAACAGGAAGGCAACAGTTTTAGAATAATCAACAACAAATAATATAAAAAAGGATTAATGTAGAAAGTTAAAAAAATCTAATGGCAAAAGCATGAATATTTCTGTGTGTAACATGTACACACTACTAATTATAAAATAGATAAACAACAAGGACCTACTGGATGGCACAGGGAACTATATTCAGTATCTTGTAATAATCTATAATGGGAAAGAATCTGAAAAAAGAAAACTCAATCACTTTGCTGTTCACCTGAAACTAACATAACAGTGTAAATCAACTATTCTTCAATAAGAAAGAAAAATCAAAACCAAAAAAGCATCAATAATTTACTTTTAAAAATAGAAATAGGATATATCATGTCTTTTTAAAGTTATTATGAAAAAATATTAAAATATTAAAAACAATTTCACACTTTATTCCTGTCAGAGTACTGTGTACAAAAGCAAAGCGAGGTCATCAGTAGATGTGCTGAAATGTGCTTTTGCCTAAATATTATATAGAGTGATTGAACTAATTTGAGTGTAAACAACCAGTTTTCTGAAGACATGTAATAAAATAAATATTTTCACTCAGACAGTTTATCTACACTGCTTCAGATTATATTGAAATATACCAAGTGGAATATATATTGAATCAAAATTAATTATTATGAAATTAATGAGGTAAATCGTTATTTCAAATAATGAATAAATGTGATTGCAATGTGTGCGAGGTGCAGATGATAAATGCATCATACTATTTATATACTTTCTTGGGCAAGTCCATTTATTATGTGATTATTCATCTCTGAAATAATGCTACTTAAGTAATTGAACTGAAATCAATGTAGATGGTTAGGTAGTGTCAGAATGAAGTAGCTAATCAGCATATCCTTGTTAAATGGACAATTATCATGATTAACTATAATTTATGATAAAAATACATTATTATCAGGTGAAAACTCAGAAATTTTTCTTTTTCTACATAAATATGAAAATAATTTTCTTCTATTAACTTAATACTATTTGCAAAGTAGTATCTCTTGAAGATTAATGTGCATTATCTCTTTGGTCCTTTAAAGAAATCTGCAAGGTAAGTCATTTTGCCATTTCAACTGAAAATGAAATTTGATTCCAAATGTCAGGCTAAACACAATTGCTTACTTGTCCTAACACCCAGCATCCCACTGAAATGAAATATATACACCTGTCTATGTATTTCACAAGCCATCCATACATATGTGTGCTCAGGACTTATCACTGTGCTAAGAACAAGAAAAGGTGATATCAGCAAGTCAGAGAGATGTTTGGAAGATGATACTCATGGATTTCTTATGTTATTTGAAATGTTTCCTTTTAAAGGTTTCTTTTTGCTTACCACATGGTTAGTCATGGGTAATGTCACCTAAATTCTCCTTTGGTGATCAACTCCTCCTGCACAGAAGGAAAGCCTCTGTGGAGCTGGCATCTGACCCAAATGTACTTGCTACTACTTTTCTCCATGGAATAAAAATCCTAATTATGGCAATTATGAAGCTTGATCTGTTCTGACTGTGGCACCATAAATATAATTGACTTTGGGCTAAATGTCACTCATTTCCACAAAACTATCTCTTTTACTACATCAACAAGAGTCAGTTTCATTTTTAAAGTCAGCAAATCAGAATTCATACAAGAAACAATAACTATAAAATAATGGGAAACATCACTTAAAATATAAAAATTTTAAATATCCAGAGATGAACTAAGCAAGAAAAATGCAAACCCCTTATGAGGCAAACTATATAACTTTGGAAAAAGGTATTAAAAAGACTTGGAAAATAGAAATTGATTGGAATATGATACACGTGTAATTCCACCTACATTAAAATGAATTGAATAGAACGGAAATGAAAACCTTGACAGGATACTCTATGGGACTTGAGTCAGCTGGGATTCTGGCAGTAAATCGCATATTACGTGGGAATGATGGAAGACAGTTTAAGGAATGGATTACTTACAAGAGTGAGGGTAAGTTTAAGGGAAAGTAATAGAAGATGGTGAAGCACCCAGGGGCATGCAATAATAGGAAACCATTACAAAGTCTAAGTCTAATGGGGAAAGGGAAGGGGAAATTACCAGAATCTGACTACACATTTTAGCCATAGGCTTTCCTGTAGCAGCTGGGGTCTTTGGTACAGGTGTTCAGCCTCTGCGACACAGTGATCTGTCAAAATGGCATGGGGGAAATTAGTACGTCAAAATTTCTCTTTTATAATCTTCTTACTTTGGCTGCCATTGGTTAAATTCAACAACAAGCCAACGGAGTAGGGAAAGTTAGAAAGTGTATCTGAAGGGAACAAACATGAAATATTCAGCATCATAATTTTATCTGGAAGAGCAAACACTTAATACAGTCCAAGAAAATGTTGGTAAAATTTCAATGGGGAAAGTTATTTCACAGTTAATAAAATATATTCTAATGTTAAAATAATTGAGTGTTGGAACACAGGATCACAATAAAGTAAGTGCAGAAAAGCCTTCCTAACTTTATATTAATTTATACATGATGGCAGGGACACTTCAAATCAATGGAGATAAAATGAAATTTTCAACAATTGTTTTGGGACTTTTATCCATTTGAGATGAAAATTCTTACCTAACACATTCAAATTATAAATTATAGGATCATTTAAATGTAAAAACCCCATATACTTATTGAGACAAAATATAAAATTATTTTATTAGCAATAATCTTCTCAATCCTTATAAAGAAATTTTTAACAGGTTTGACCACACACAAAATAATAAAAATTATGTGGTAAAATTATAAACAAGTAAAGTTATTCTTAGGAAAGTAGAAGTATTTGTAATATATATAATGATGGAGAAAAAATAACCGTGATTTATAAAGAGCTACTACAGATAAATAAGAAAAGATAAAATTTTAAGAATTAAAAATGGACAGTATATATAAATAAAAATCATAAAAATATACAAAGAGTAAATACAAAAATAAATGAATTATAACACTCAGTAGATATCAAGGACATGCCAATTAAAACAATAATTAGATTCCATTTTTTGATTTAGCAAAATCTATCAGAATTTATTATTATGTGTTATATGAGCAATTTAATTTATAGAAAATTTTACACATATCTGCAGATGTCCATGAAGGAAATTTATTGTAGCATATTTTTTAAATAGCAAATTTTGGAACCATTTAAAAGCTCAACTTTAGAAAAATGTTTACCTAAATTGTGGTACCTCCATACTATGGAGTCTTTTAAAAATGATGACATTACTTATACATATCAAAGTGGAAAGTTGACTAAGAAATACTGACAAGTGTCAAAGAGGAAATAGCTAAAATGGAAGATCATACCACAGAAAAATGTTAATGGCATAGTGCATTTATTTTAAACTGTATGTGTTAAACTGATGAAGTAATCGTAATATACAGCAAGATAGAAATCAACGCAAAAATATTGTGATAAACAAAGAAGGCATTATATATTGATAAAAGGAACAAGAGAGTAAGAAATGTGACCATTGGAAATACAAACCTCAAAGTATATAAAGAAAGAACTAATGGGCTTATAAGGAGAAATAAGAGTCATAATCAATGTGGTCAGGTTATACAACCTTCTCAGGAACTTAGAGATCTGAGATTAAATATTAAAAAAAAAAGGACAACTAGAAACTGAACATTACAATAAAAAATTCAAGCTTTTAGATATATGTAGAACTCCATATCCAACAGACCTTTTCCTCTAGCATGTAAAAAATAAGGAATAATTATAAAAATACGTGTAATGGTAATGTAATGTACATGGAGTCAATTGTAAAGCAACAGAAAGCAAAATAAGAAACCTTAAAATTAATTTTAAAAAGATACCAGAAGTATAGTTCCAAATATTCGGAAATAAAACAATGTATTGCTGTATCCCCCTGATTAAAAGGAAATTTAAAAAAAAATCTTTCAATAAAATCATAATAAGATCACTGCATTTCAGAATACATGAGATGTAGTTAGACCAGTAGGTAGAAGAAATATGTAGTGTTAAATGCATTCATCAGAAAATAAGAAAAAATAAATTAAAAAAAAAATAAAGACGGAAATCAATGACCTAGGAAACATATCTACACAGAAACAATAGTTATTTGTGAAATAAAATGCTATTTAGAAAAAATTATTTGCTAAAATTACAAGCAAATAAAATATAATAAAAGCACAATAAAGATTTCAGAATTATAAAAATGTTATAAAAAGTCTAATGTATTGAAAAACTAGTTGGAAAAGATACATTTCTAAAAAATATAAAATGTCAAATGAAAGAGAACCATGAGTTAGAAAACTAGAAAAGACCAAGTCATTTTAAAAAGGAATGTTTTTAGTAATCAAAAAAAAAAAAACAAAAACAAAAAAAACAACTCAGTTGTTCTATTGAATTCTCCCAAACTTGTAAGAAAAGTGTTTCTCTTACACAAGTCCTCCCAGAAATTATCCTTGTATTATTTATTATTTCATATGTAAGCATTTACATTCTGGTAATTCCAGCGTGTGTGGTATTTGGAGGTCTGTATCTAGAGTGCTGAGCTTCTGCTGACTCTTGCTTGTGGTGTTTTCGTTCCTTTTGTGTTTTTTAATTAAGAGCTCAGACATGACTGAAACATCTGAAACACCTGAGGATCAAAATTTAGTATAAAAGCAGATTTGTATATAGTATTTACTTTGTTGTAGACACAGGTAAATGCATTTCATATATTTACTAAAACAGTTCTCAAGCATGAGGGAAATTAAATCCAGCATTACAAAGTAGTGCTCCAAATTCAAATAAAAAGAGAAAACCAAATGTGTAATTCTGAAAACAGCAGGCTCACTACAATTTTATGTAACAAGAGCAGCAGTGTTAACCAAAGCAATGTATAACAGATCTTTGAGCATCAGTCCTCTTAAAATATGATGAATAAACAGCGTATATGTAAAGAAGAAATATATAAATGTGGAATCAGTAAAATATATATACACACCCCTACACCTAACATATATATCCAAATATATATATTCAGACCTCTAGTTTTGAGAATATATGTTCATAATGATGCCTATATAAAATCTATCTATCTACCTACCTACCTATCTATCTACCTATTAATCTATATATATCTATCATCTGCTGAGAATGGAAAAATAAAGAGAATTCAAAGTTGGAGACTAATGCCAGTTTAATTATCTAAGTATAAGATTTAATCCAATTTTTTAAAGGAGGGGAATTGATGGTTAGTACAAGAATTTGTCCATTTGTTTGGAATATAGTAGAGAAATTTTTAGGGAGGAAAAATCTGACCCTTTCAGTACAGGGCACAGAGGATAGTCTGAGTGTATCCTCAGCACTAAGAAGTGGAGGCTCATAAGATAAAAGCAGAAAAGTGTGTCAAGAACAGGAAAGATTCATTAGCTCTGTTGACTACTAAAGAGAAAGAGCAATTCAGGGCTCTTGGAAAATTCCTGACTAGGTGACTGTTCAATTTTTAAATTTTGATTCAAATAAACTAATATTTAAATGCATGGGCCTTAATTAAAATGCAAAACAAATCATGTAATGCTTAACTTAACTTTACTGGTAAAATTTGGGGATATAGCATTAGTTTTTTAGTTGAACATATATTACACTTGATAATATTTTTGTTTGGATTGACTATAGTTTTTCTGATATTCTATTTGGTTAATTTGGCTAATCAAGTTGATTAATTCTAAGAATCTCTTGTATTTTACAAGTGTAATTTTACTTTATATTTTCTATTTCATAATTTCACGGTCTGGTATGTGTCATGTGTACATGTATACTCAAAATATCTATAGTAATGTGGGTATATATATATGTTTATGTTTATAATAAAGTGGTGACTATAATTAATGGTTTGCTAATACATTTGGTAATATATAAAATATGTACCATATTTATGCATAATTTAATTTTTGTATATATTTATATGTGTGTGTGTGTGTGTGTGTGTGTATGGTAATGTATATTTTATTAAGGGCTCACTTTCCCTAAATAGTATCTTCATATATGTGGGAAATCTTTGAAGCCTGGATAAACATTAACATATCCAGAAAGCATTTTTTCCAGGCATTTAGATTTGTAAAAACAACACTATGATTAAAAATATTTAGTGTCTCTAGATGGTGTAGATTCTAGCCCCAATAACATGATCATGGTTAAGAATTTTCAGAGAGAATTTCTTTTCTCTTTTTCCATTCCTTTTAGCACCACAGCTAAGAGGAAAACATTTTCATGAACTCTCTTTGTGAGGTGGGTGGGATTTTTCTTTTCTTTTCTTCTTTAATCAAAGTACAGTCAGTTTACAATGTTGTGTCAATTTCTGGTGTACAGCATGACAGTTCAGACATACATACATATATATATATATTCATTTACATATTCTTTTTCATTATAGGTTACTATAAGATATTAAATACAGCTCTCTGTGCTGTACAGTAGAAACTTGTTGTTTACCTATTTTATATATGGTAGTTAGTATCTGCAATTCTAGAACTCCCGATGTATCTCTTCCCACCCCCTACCCTCCCCCACCCACAGTAACCATAAGATTGTTTTCTATGTCTTTGAGTCTTTTTCTGTTTTGTAAATAAGTTAATTTGTCTTTTTTTTTAGATTCCACATGTAAGTGATATCATATGGCATTTTTCTTTCTCTTTCTGGCTTACTTCACTTAGAATGATGATGTCCAGGTCCATCCATGTTGATGCAAATGGCATTATTTTATTCTTTTTTATGGCCAAGTAGTATTCCATTATATAAATATATCACAACTTCTTTATCCAGTCATCTGTTTATGGACATTTAGTTTGTTTCCATGTCTTGACTACTGAATATAGTGCTGCTATGAACATTGTGGTGCATGTATCTTTTCAAATTAGAGTTTCCTCTGGATATATGCCCAGGAGTGGGACTGCTGACCCATAGGATACATTTATTTTTAGTTTTTTGAGGAATCTCCATCTTATTTTCCATAATGGCTGCATTGAACTACATTCCCACCAGCAGTGTAGGAGGGCTCCCTTTTCTCCACACCCTCTTCAGCATTTATTATTTGTAGAGTTTTTGGTGATGGCCATTCTGACTCATGTGAGGTGATACCTCATTATAGTTTTGATTTGCATTTCTCTGATAATTAGTGATGTTGAGCATTTTTTCATATGCCTATTGGCCATTTGTATGTCTTCATTGGAGAATTGCTTGTTTAGGTCTTCTGCCCATTTTTGGATTGAGTTGTTTGTTTTTTTCTTATTAAGTTGTATGAGCTGTTCTGGAAATCAAGCCCTTGTCAGTCTCATCTTTTGAAAATATTTTCTATTCTGTAAGTTGTCTTTTTGTTTAGCTTATGTTTCTTTTGCTGTGCAAAAGCTTATAAATTTAATTAGATCCCATTTATTTATTTTTGGTTTTATTTCTATTGCCTTAGGAGAATGTTGCTAAGATTTATGTCAGAGAATGTTTCTCCTTTGTTTTCTTCTAGGAGGTTTATAGTGCTTTGTCTTATGCTTAAGCCTTTAAGCCATTTTAAGTTTATTTTTGTGTATGATGTGAGGGAATGTTCTAACTTCATTGATTTACATTTAGCTGTCCAGTTTTCCCAACAGCATTTGTTAAAGAGACTGTCTTTACTCCATTGTATATTCTTGCTTCCTTTATCACAGATTAATTGACCAAAAGTCTGTGGGTTTATTTCTGAGCTCTCTGTTCTGATCCACTGATCCATATGCCTGTTTTTGTAACATTACCATGTTGTTTTGATTACTGTGTCTCTGTAGTATTGTCTAAAGCCTAAGAGGATTATTCCTCCAACTTTATTCTTTTCCTTCAGTATTTCTTTGGCAGTTCTGAGTCTTTTGTGATTCTGAGGTGGGCTTTTTCCAGTTCACCCCCCAAGAATATTACTCTCTGAGCTTTTATGAAGGAGGATGTCCACATCTGATCCCTCAGATAGACTTTGCCACTGGCTCTAGGGCTTTCTAACCCCTGTAACTGCACTTTCTTTTTATTCATTTTTTTTGTGATTTTTTTTTCCTTTTACCACCTCATATATTTAAAAATATTTTATCCAAAATTTTCAGTTAAGCTGCTTTGGTTCATAAAAGCCTAAGCTATCATATTCTGAGCTTGCTTTTGTGCTCAGTTAATCTTTTGAGGGAAATTGCCATTTAATATTGAGATCTTTCATTTTCAACAAATATTTATTGAGTGGCTACTATGCAGATACATGAGTGAAGAAAAGATAAAGATTCTTGTCTTGATGGAGCTTGCATTCTAGTCCCTAGAGGATCTAATACACGGTAAGCACAAGAAATAAATCAGTAAATTAGTATGTTAGTTGGTAACAAAACTATGGGGCAAAAAGCAGAGTGGGATAAGGGAACTGGGAAAAGCAGATTAAACTGTAGGATAAAATAGACTGGAAATGGTAGATTTCATTGAGAGGGCAAAATTTGACCTAATATTTGAATCTGGTGACAGAGTTGAGGTAAGGGTATGGCTTTCTTGGCTCTCAGGCTGGGCATCAAATCTCCATAATCCCATCTGCCTTGACCTATAAATGGCTCCAAGCCCTAGCATTTGTCCTGTCTTGGAGAGTGGAGGGGAAGATGGGGGAAAGTGGGGGAGGAGAGAAAAGGTGGGGGAACCCTGACACCAACCTCCTTCATCTGTCCTATTTTGCAGTGAGTAATCAGTCATACTCTCTGTTTTCTGTGAAATGATTCCATAAATGTGTTATTTTGGTAAATTATTTTCTTAAAATAGTTTCTGAGTCATGTTGAAAATTTAAATTTCTCCCACCCATATTTTTCAGTCTTCCTCTATCAATAATTAATATAACTGTTTTTCCAAATTTCATATTTGTGAGCTTAGAGAAGTGTCCACTTATTTTTTAATTTCTCATGTGAAGTGGCAAGTACTTAATATGCAGGAGGGTATTTTACATATAGTACTTATTTGTTAGAAGAATGACCTATTTTAATATGCCATGAATTCAGAAGGAAATTAGATAATTAATCAATGATAATTTTCTCTGACATGCATTTCTATTCAGGATTTGCTTCTGCTTAGTCATACATGCTGTTTATCTGCATATAAATATATATTTTTAAATAATAAAGAAGTAGCATTTAATATGGGTTAAAGTTTCTTTAGTATGAACCTTTCCAGAAATATTCAGCAAATGTAAAGTCTTTTCTAACCAGTATCTTTCTTAACATTAAAAAAGCAAACTGAGTATATTTATAAGGTAAACATGTCCAAAAATACTTCCCCAAATATTTAAGGTAAAGTTCAAAATAGCATTCATTAGCATTATTCTTTTATGTTGTTCTTTTATGAGTAGTCTAGTTTTACAGGGAGAACTAGTATCCATTTAGGTAATGCATGTCCTGCTTGAAGCTGCATCAGTCTTCCCAATACTCAGATACACTTCTACTCCAGAACTGCGTTTCGCTCTGCTAGACTAATGGGCTTGACTTTATCTCAATTAAGAAGATGTCCTTTAACAATCTTTCTAATCACTAGTTTCCATTTAAACTGAGAACTTAACCGTCCCAGTGCTGATGCTAATGGCCAATTGGGAATTATCCTTCTTTATCATGACTTCTTCTAACTGATCCGAGAATTGATATAAAATAGTTTTATTAGATTTGTGACTATTTTCTGGCATATGATAAACAGCAGAAAGAAAGAAACAATAACAATACCTGCTATTCACTGTGCATCAATCTTTCTGGTGTTCTTCTCCTTATTTACCTTGAAGATAAAATCAAGTTTGTCCTTTTCGTAATGGTCCAATGCTTTCAGGTTTTAGAGTAGGAATCTGAGTTTTGACGAGGCTCTTTAAAACCTAATTTTTAAATACAAATCAACCATTTATTTCCTAAATATTAATGAAGATGATTTATAAATATTAATGAATAAAATTTCATCTACATAGTCCGTGACTAAATTTTTTCATTTAAGATTGTATTATAAACCTTTGACTCTTTCTGTGGTGTTTGTCGTTTTTTATGTAACCCACAAGGAAAGGGTATAGAGATGACGATATTTATCTCAGCATTACTGATATACGTTCCTTTGTAATGGGAAGCAGGATCAGAGGCTGCATGAGTGAAATTTAAAAAAAAATAACACGAGAGAGGTGTGAAGTTTTTTTTTTTTTTAAGGCAATGGGAGTGATTAATTTTCTAGTCAAAAATAATATTTAAAATTTCTTATTGAACTATGATGAGACACATTTTTTTGTAATGTCATTAAATTCACCCTGCTTACCTGGATGAAAAGGGTTTTGCTGTATTGTCTTCATTAAAATAAACATTTTCTATGATTAGTATAAAGGCCATAGACAATTACTCTGGCAGCAAATGTCCCTCCTCAGGGGTGAGATTGCCTCATAGGTTTTGCTGTAGTGGTTCCACTTTTCCATTCTTGCCTTGCCTTTATTTTTTTTCATACTTAGTTTGTTTTTTTGGGGGGGCTAATTAGGTTTATTTATTTATTTATTTATTTATTTATTTATTTATTTATTTAATGGATGTACTGGGGATTGAACTCAAGACCTTGTGCATGTTAGGCATACACTCTACCACTGAGCTATACCCTCCCCCCTTATCTTGCCTTTAATACAAATTGCCATGATCCTTATTCTCTTTAATGTTATATACGCTTCTCTATGAGCTATCTAAGGTTTGACTTTGAAGAGGAGATTTCCAACAGTGCATCTCTGCAGGCTAAGAATAATGGGTTTCTTTGCTATCTAAGTGCATCCTTTTCTTTAGCTGTAACAATTGCCAGAAGCCCCTATGTCTTCCTTTATGTCCTATTGATTGACTGAAAGAAGTAAAATCAGTCTCTAATATCATAGAACCTTTTAAAAGAGTGCTCTTTGCTTTGAAGAGTAGAATCTATGAAATGCATTTTCCATGCCTATATACAATTTACAGATAATTCTACATATATTATAACAATATTTGAAGATAACTTTATAGTATCACTGTTTGACTGTGAGAAACATGATGTTAGGACAGTAGAAGAGTCACCGTAAATTTTTATTTTAGCAAAATAAATGATTAATGACAAATAACCTTTTAATGTTTTTATTATAACTTTGAGTTCTGAAGATCTGAAGGTTAGGTATTCAGGGATTTTTTTTTGAACCAGTTGTTAAAACCATTAGCAGTCTGAAACTAACCATGGTAGAAATATCTTTACTGTAAAAATCAGCAAATTCTGATTTGGGGCTTGCCCCACACTCCTCTTTCTCTCTCTAGAACCAGACAGATTACTAGCTCACCATTGATTTTACTGCCAAAGTCTTTATCAATGTTTACTTCTGTATTAGTTGTAGATATAAATACCAGATGTAAATTTTTGTCGTATATCGAGTATTGCCTATAAAGTGGCACCCAATGGGAAATTTATTATTAATAGTTGTTGAATTAAATATGTCAACTTTTATTGCCATAACACCTAAAATAATTTCTTATAGAAAAATGTGTGAAATAATGAATTATCTCTCTTGTTTTCAGTGATAGTGGAAAGTGGAAATATAATCTCCTTTGTGGCTTATATTAATTCTGGATACTGTAAGATTTATAGAAATATTGTAGGACTTTCCAAACCACAATCAAAAAAAGTGGTAAGTTTTAAACTCATGTATTCTTTTTAATCAATTAATCTTCCCTAATGAATAGGAATTATTGAACATATTGTCATGTGCTTATTAGACAATTGTTATTTGTCTTTTTTTTGTAAAATTTCTCATCAACTTTTTTGGATTTTTTTTGCTGTGTTTCTTTTCTTCTTTTTATGGGTTGTAAGATATAGGAATGTAAAATAAGTTGTTAGACATGCTAAGTTGTAAGACTTAGGAATGAGCAATAAGCATGTTAAACAGATTCTGGACATCCTTATTTAACAAAGAAATGCAAATTAAAACCACAACAAGCTACTGCTATATGCATATCAAATTGGCTAAAATACCCTTAACACATGACCCAGAAATTCCACTCTAGATATTTACTCAAGAGAAATGAAAATATGTGTTTACAGAAAGACTTACATGAATCTTCATAAGCCAAAAACTGTACATAATCCAAATGCCCATTGACAGTTGAATGGATAGAAAATTTTTGGAATTGTTTATTCAATGAAATGTCATGCCTCAATAAAAAGAGACTATGATACATATGAGAATATGGATGAATCTCAAAGCATGAGACTGGGTAAAAAGTCAAACCAGGAGAGTGCATTCTGTGTGATTCCAGTTTTATGAAATTCAAGAATAAGCAAAACATTAATGCATAGTGACAGAAAAGTTAGAACTAATTCATCTCGGTTGGTCAGGAGTCTTCAGTGAAATTCAATTTAATATGCCGATGTCATTGAATTCTCCTGTTCTAGTCATATTCAGTGTAAAGATTCACCATTCATATCAGTGACATATCTTAGATATTGGCTTTTGACTCCAGGATACTTGGTAAAGACTTTCCCTTCTTGTGAGTTCCTGTCACCCTCCTACCCTGAGGGCTACATTCAATTTTTTTTTTCCCAATCTTACTGCTCACCAGCTCATCCATGTTTCAATACTGTTGAGCTCTCCCTCAGAAGATAATTATGAGTTTCAACTTGTTCTCCAGAACCATGCATACTGAAAATACTGTAGGCTATTGTCCACAAAGTTCCTAATTTGGACCTAAATTGCTGGTTTCCTGAATCAAACACACTTTCCACTTCTTTTTTTTAATTTTATTTAAACAGAAAAGTCAGGGTAGAATTTCACCTTTTTGCAGTTAATCTCATCAGTTCCATTCCTGGCACACTCTGTTTATTTCCTTCTTCTCTGTTCGTCCAACAAGTGTGCCTTGCAACAGGGGCTGAGATAACAAACAGTCATTCACAAAACATAGTAAGCTAAGTTATGCTTATAAAACAGCAGCCTAGGACCTTGCAAAATGGAATGAGCTCAGTATTTCCTAAGCATCTTGGTGGATTAAAACATTAAACTTGTAGATCACTAAATGACAGTGCTTTCAATTATCTTAGACAAGCTGAAGTTGTCTTATCAACTTATTCTTGCCCGAATATATTTTAAATACACATATAAGTAAATGTTTTCTCGGATTTGCATGAAACTGCTAAATTATTTTAACTACCATATACCAAAATCATTTGTGAACAGTGACTTTCTGATAGTAAACATATTTATCCATCATATGCAAGGGGTTTCATTAAACAGCAATGATCTGTATCTCTTACAGAAAAAAGTTCAAAAACTTGTTTATATGGGTACACTTCAGGAAAAGGAGTCCTTTGGTGAGATTAGCGTTCTTCTTCAAGTTCCTTTTACATGCACAGTGGTCACTGGGAACGGCGTTGAGATGGCCATAATTGAAGATAAGGACCTCTTTGGTAAATACATAAATATCTTGTATTTAACTGTTATGTTACCGGGAGAAGGGGAATCAAAATTACCTCCGTTCTTAGTCACCCAAAAAAAAAAAAATGAATTTTTAATGAAAGACAAAAAGCATGATACAAACAGAAGATTTTATTAGAGAAGTAAAAAGGTAGTAACATATAGTACACCCCCGAGAACTTGGAGGGGGCCAACCCAAGAGAGGAAAAATGGCCCTGCTTCTTTGTTTTTCCTTGTATCCTGGCTTAGGGGGCATTTTCTTGATTAACTGATTGACAGCTCACATTCCTTGTACTCAGGCATGGCCATTTCTTTTCCTCTTTGGGAAGTCTCCCCAGGCAATAGAAATAAACTTTCAATTGAAAAGATAGCAATTTCCAGTTTTGTTTACTGAGCATCAATGGATGCTCAGTAAATGCCAGGATATAATAGATCTTTCCATCTTTGTAAAGTTGTGTTTGTGACTTTAGATCGCGTTGAGTGCTTGACATGCTGACTCATTTAAAGTAACAAAGAATGCTGCACTGAATATCACTCTTCTACTGTTTTTACATGTTGCTTTTATAGAATGGCTATTCTACAGTTTTCAGTTCAATCATTGTTTATGTCTTATCTTGGTAATTCAATTATAAATTTCTTTAGGGCAAGGAATATGCCATTGTTCATTTTTATATCCCATAGCACCTACATCCTTCCTGGATAAGCAGTAAATACTTTTTAATATTTGTTAATAAACCCACTGATTTTCAAACACTTTCATAAATCTGGGTTAGTTTTCTGGTTTAGGATTCCTCTTGATGGTGCCCCCAAGTGGATTTTTTTTTCTTAATATTATGATAGGTGGGAAAGAACCTATGATTTTATAAACACTGATGACACTGAAAATCAGTCAATCTAACAATAGCTCTTGGTTACATGATACCTTTTTTGTCCACCAATATATGGTCTCCTTCATTCTCTTATGCACTTACATATAAATAATATATCCATTATTAAAATTCTTAAACTATTTCATAGAAATTTTTTTTAATGATTTAAGGTCAATCAATTCACATATGTTAATTTTTCATTAGGTTTCCAGAACAAATTTCTCTCTTTGTGTGAAATGGCATGCTTCCTTTTAACAGGCAGTAAAATTCATGATAATTTCCACTTTTCCTAGATTGCTAGAAAGCATAATGTTACCTTTGCCTTTAATTGTGATAGCTTCCTTTACCTAGATAAACTCATTATTATTTCTTCCTTACCCTCCTTATTTTTTCATTTCTGCTACTTTAACCAATTTTTAGTTATGGTCATATATTTATCTTGGATTCTTTCTATAGATTTTAAGTTTTAAAAATACATAAATGCCATCAAGTATCTGATATAGGAGTAGATAGATGAATTATTTCAACAGTAAAGAAAGGCAGGGTTTGCATATGTTCTTAATTAATGGGCTTAAACATTGGCTGGTATTTTTCTCTCAAGAAAATTGTTAGCATTGTTGGAAACGAGACTTTTCTGAAGACGATGATTGATGGCCAGTACTACTTCTACTGACACAGAATTATAGAAGCATTAGTTCAATATATTTAGGTGAAGCCACCAACAACATAGGTGATACTAAAATAGATATGTGACCCTGAATACAAATAATACAATTTGAAATGCCGCCGGGTAGAATCTTGGCTTTCACACGTTATCACAAATGGAGTTCATGCTGCAGCTCTTGCTTACCTGGACATGAAGCATTCTGATAATAATTAGTTCAGTTTTAGTCCTTAACTTTCATAGTTTTGATTAATTATATGATGCCTTAATCATGAATTTATTTTCAGCAAATTTTGACAAGTCATATAAAATTTTAGGTAATGCAGTATCTTCACTTAGAATATATTTTGCATGCTTCATAATTGTAATTTTCTATAAATGGAAGGAAATTATTATAGTTTTTTGGCTAATAGAAAATTACCGAGCCATGCCAGTGTGTCTCGCTGATTTAGCAGAAGTTACAATACTAATCAGTTATCAAGTTCAAGCCAACTTAAAGATTGATGAAAATCTTATATTTCTTAGACATGGTTTTAGAATTAGCTCACATAAAACTTCAGGCCAAGTTTCTCTGTAAAACTTACGTTTCAATATTTTTAGAAAGACTTCAAATCTATATGTACACAAATTTATTTTATAAACTTATAACTGCATTGTATTCCTGATAAGTTTGAATATTTATATTACAAAAATGTTGGTTAATTATTGGAAACTAAAATAGTTTGTATCTGATTAATTCAGTGGTACAGCTTCTGATAATTCCAAACATGCTTTCGTAGTTAAGTATTTTTACCTTCTGGCTATTTACCCGCAAGACTAATCCCCTGCACAATACTGATCCCTTACAGATAATTCATGAAAAAGAAAATCAAAATGTAGGCCGTACTGCGCCCCATCAATATGTACATGATAGTTACAGACAACATGCATTATAGCCACTGAAACACAGTAAAATGAATATTTACTCTGCACTTCATCTGTCTTGTAATGTGCCACACTGTTTCTGAAGAATATTTCTGATATAATTCTTGCCTGATTGCTAAATGTTGACTATCATTCCATTTTTTACAAAAGCATTTAACTGAGCAAAATGTGTCTTGTGAGTAATTAGATAAAATCATTTCTATTTACAGAGTTATGCACAAATAATAAGAATACTACATTTTAAAATCTGATTCCTTAACCCGAGACCCTAATAGGACAATTTAAGTAAAAGAAACTATCACTGAGGACTTTTGCTCCCATTGTCAATATTGACTACCTCTACCACCTTCTAGACCAGTGTGCCTGCGTGTCAGAGACGGACTAGAGGCTCGTCTTCTCTCTTCTCTCTTTCTAAGCACAGAGGAAAATTAAATTCCTCAGTCTCTTTTGCTGTTAGGTCGGAGCCATGTAACTGGCTCCAGTTAATAAAGTACAGGGAAACTGTTATAGCCTGGCCATGAAAGATGTCATATTTCATGATCTCACTCACTGTCTGGAAGTGCAGTGCTTCAAGACAGCAGAACCACATGACGGTGGGAACTTGGGCCCTGGGATGGGACTGCCCATACGAATAACTCAGCCAGGAGCATCTGTATTAGACTCTGTGCAAGTGACGAACATATGTTGAATTAAGCAGCCAAGATTTTGGTTTGTTTGTTATAGCAACTAGAAAGCTTCTACCCTGAGTCAAACAACTGGCAAAAAGGCAAGATTTTCTGGGAATTTCTTAGAAAAGTAAAAGTTTCCAAACTAGGACATGAAATGAATGTGCTTTTCATGATCATTCTTTTATTCTTAATGTTTAGAAATCTACTCAAGATGAAGTGCAAGGCACATTTAGGAATAAGAAAATATATGTGTATAAAGAAGGCATATGTTAAGTTTTAGCATAATATTTATAAGTATTTTTGGATATTTTTTGTTATAAGAACTTCATATATATAAGAGATGGCAGAAACATAAATTCACCTCTTTAAAAAAAAACACTGCACTTAAAAATCCCCTAGCAAAATAATTTCAAAATCAGCTTAAAATTTAGTTACATATTTCTAGAACATAGCAAATGCCCTATACTGTCTGGTGTCTATTAACACACAGAAAACTAAGTAGAACTTAGTACCTTACAAAGAGAAAGCAAAAAGTTAGAAAAATCAATAATCAACATTAGCCTCAATAGATTATGTCAGATAAACATCCACCAAAATTTGACGAAAACTCATCAGGAAATATTTGCAGTTATCGGTAAATCTACTTGAAGATGATCACAATGGTCTTCTTTTCCAAAGGCATGAGATTCATAATAAGCAATTCTTTATATTCAGTGCAAGCATTACACAGCTCCTCTTTTCTTAGGATGCTATAGCATAGATACTGAATTAGGGCTATTAGATTGAAATGTCAGGTTAGAAACCATCCAAGGTCTCAAAGGAAAAAAAATGAAATGCATTATAACATGTAAGACAAAACTTTCATTCTTTAATTTGTAATGTCTTAGCATGTATAAAATTCCACAAAATTGCTTGTGGCTACCATTTATTAGGAGTTCAATGTGAACTGAAATTAGTTCTAATTCCTAAATGCTTCCCTGACTTGCTTGTAGGAAATGCATTCATAACTCTACGTCCATCTATTTTCAGCCTTGGATCTATTGGAAAGATGTTGGTAAAAGATACATAGATTTCTTGGAGGAGGAATTTGCTCTGTCTCTGTAAAATTTAATAGTTTACTATTTATTTATATGTTGGCTAAAAATTCAGGATATTATGTAGGGAAAGGACTCCTAACATAAAATATTAACATGTAATATTTCTGTACCTCCCGGGGCTCCTATGTTGTATGTTGTTCTATGCAGTTGTGCTAGACTTTTCTGATAGGCTCATTCATTCTTTACAATAATGTTTATGTGTTGGTAGTTTATTGGACTTGGTAAAATAAGACAGATTTGAAAAAAATTACAGAATATTTAAAGATAAGTTAACAAATATCCAAACAAATGGCCTCTATAGAGATGTAGAATTAAGGTGCTCTGGGAATGTAGGCTTTGCTGGGACTTGAGAGCAGATTGGGTTAGAAAGTGAATAGGGAGGTGGCAGGTACTCGGCTGGTGAATCAAAGAGGTCAGATGCAAGAATCAGGAGTGCCTAACTGGAGAACAGGAATTAGGACTCCAGAGAAGATTATCTGGGAAACACAACATCAGGAAATGGGATTAAAATTGATGTGGAAAAATGGGTGAATATCTTGCAAGGGGGTTGAAAAATCAGAATAAAGCAAGAACAATAAAATAAAATTAGATAGTTTGCCAAAGCCTTTGGTGACTGAGATGTTGCCTACATCATTTTACAGCATCCAGTTCAGAAGATAAATGCATGTAGCTTGATCAGAATGGATAGTTCAAGGGAAGATGAGGAAGGCATTTTTTTGCCACCTTCTATATTTGCAAATAAGCATTCAGTAAAGGATGTCCAGATTCATCCACTCATCATCCCTTTATCCACCTATCATTAGGTCTGTTAAGAAATAATTTTGAGCACCTGCATTATTGAGGCATTCTTCCAGGTGCTAGGGGAATGACACCTGAAAAAAAAAAAAACCTCATCACATCAGTTCATATTCTGATGAGATAAGAGGGAGACAATACACAATTAAGTACAAAAACAGGAAACTTGATGACTATTTCAGATGAGTGAGGAAATAACAAATAACTGGAAGTGATAGACTAGAGAAATCCTAGAGGTACTTCTTTGGCTGTGGGGCAAGTGGACAGTGGTAAGAAGATGTAAGAGTCAGCAGGTCGTGGTAAGGTATAGGATCACATTCTAGTTGTGAGGGAAAGGTTTAAAGACAGCTTAAGGAAGGTTTCTACGGGAACTGTGGTCAATAATTTTAGGAATCTTCACATGCTGTTTCAACTTAGTATATTACAGGCTGTAAAAATTGCAGTTAAGAAACTACTTAACTTTGAACCCAGTAGTTTTCAAATTGAGAACCCATTTGTTTCTAATAAAGTCTAGGCTTCCCAGTTGAGAATGGTGAGGATGGTACAACTTATTACTCATCTAAATTATGTATTCTGTCCATCTCAAAGTATATGATGTGATCCAACCAAGTTGAACCCTTAAGATCTCTTCCCCCATAGCAGACACTCACATTCATTACTATAATTCTTTGTTCAATGCTAAAAGGCCTTTTTCTCTCCTAACTTTATATCAAAATCATATCGATCATCTATGACCTTATAAAAATTTCCTTTTCTATGAAGCTTTTACATCACATCATTAATATTTTCCTTTGATGAAGACAGAAGGAGGTGGTAAGAAGATCATGAGTGTTTCAGTTAAAAATTCAGTAGTTTAACTTACGCTGTATCATTTCCTATGAATTATGGTTGTAAGAAGTTACTCTAATCCTTAGATCCTAATGTTTTAACGGGAAAACTTGGTATAAAACTAATTACTTTCTGGAACTATGTGGACACAAGTGAAAGCACTTAGAAAAGTCTCAGACACACGTTTAGACATGGATAGTCATAGAATTTTAGAATTGGGTAATTTAATAGAAATCTGCATATTAGTAATTAAAATAGCTAACTGATATATTTTACTGAATTAACTTGCTTTATTTGCATTATTTCATTTAATCCTAATGACAATTCTTTGAGTTAAGCTTATTAAACCAATTTTACATAAGAGGAAACTAAGGCTTATAGAACATAAGCCACTTGCACAAATACACAGGGGTTTGTAAGTTGTGGAGGCAGAATTGATTTGTGGTTACCGTGTTTTTCAAGCATGTTAACCCATTACTATATCTACTTGCTTTAGACTAGTAATCATATTGACTCAAACACATCCTAAAAAGAATTGAAAAATCTGCACTTACTTGCTCCCCTCTCCCACATTTATGATTTTGAGTCCTCTTTTATATTTTCATGTTTATTCTTTTGCTGTTCATTGTAGTTATCCTATTTCCAGTTGAGGTTTTCTCTTTTCTATAGCCTCCTGCTTATGAATGAATCTTTCTTTAGAGAGTGTTGGTTTATATATACAGGTATAAAATAAGAAGCGAAAGATGCATTCAGGTTTTAGCCTAATGATGTAGATGACAATGTATTAAGGCTTGAGAAATGCAAACTTTGAATCATTGTTCATGAGTGATAAGAAATCAGATAAAAGCATAACAGTATCTCCTTAGGCTGGGGGATGCGACAATATTTTGAAAGGAGGAGCTATTCAGTTATTGTGTGCAATGTAGGAAAATCATTGTGGCATACAAACTTGAGGTCTTTTAGTACACTTTCGTGCCTTTAACAGCTGAGAGTTGTATAAATGTATTTTGAATGGGTTTGCATAAGGGTCAGATACAAGGAGATGGTAATGTTAGAATAAAAGAATAAAAATGCCATTCTTCAGTTCACCTGAATCAGAACTGCCAGGAATTACTTTTGTCTTGTTAGAGGTAATTGTAAACAAGTTTATGTCACAAAGAGCAACTTGAATGAAGATTTCTATTTCTCTACCTGAAATGCCATTGTGTTTATCCAGCTATGACTACATTGTATCGAAAGAGTGACATTTCTGAAAAACAAAACCCACTTAAGAGTTTCTTGAAGCTGTGAGGAGGAAGGAGGTGAAACAATTGTCCTATCATACATTTCTTTTTATTGAGGTGATGATCTCAGGGAAAGAAAGCAGGCATTTGACCCAGTCTAGTCTCTTTGGAGCTGTTAGGAAATAAACTCTCAGTACTGGGAAGGAAGAGAGTTCCTCTCATTGGAATGCTCTTAGAAGAATGTCTTTGCTTAGGATTGCTTATGGTAAACAAACTCAGGATATGTGAGGTTGAATTTCGTGGGAAATGTCAAAAAAGATAACCTATTTGGGAATAAACTAAAAATACATCATAACTGTAATGCTTCCTGCTCTGTGGGATAGCTGACATATCTTATATTGGACACCTCCTCTGGTGCTCTGGGCTCAAGACTGCATGTCTAATGCATGAAGTAATGACCTGAAGGGCTATCTTAGATATCCCAGATCGCTCCCTGTTGTTCTGGTACTTGCTACTCGCTTGTATCATTGAATCCTTAGTAAATATGAAAGTCTGCCCCCACAAATATGATTATTTGGTTAGCTCAGGGGAAAGAAGAAAAAAAAGAAAAGAAAATGTAAGAAGTTGAAGATAGAGTAACTAGAGAAAGAAAGAACCTTGAAGTTGCTAGAACCACTGACCTAATTTGGAAGCAAATAAAAATATACCATCTCTATCTTTTTGCAAGCACAGAAATTAATTCTAGATGATACGTAGAGTTAGCTGTAAAAACAATCTTTTAAAATCTTCTCTACTAGTTCCTCTTCTCTATTTTCATATTTTAGGCATTTAATGTGGTGACATCCCACTTCTAGTTACTAAAATCCTATTGCTTTTGTACCAAATTACTGCAAACTTAGTGGTTTCACAAAAAAGTTTGTTATCTTAACAGTTCTGGATGTTGGAATTCTGAAATACATGACACTAATCTAAAACGGAATTATAGAAACAAAAGTAAACAGGTACTTTCTAGAATCTGGAGGCAGTGCCTAATAAAAATTCTGAGTAAAAGGAAAATACAAGAAAAATAGTTATATGTAATAAAGTTGAATTACTAGAGACCGATTGGAAAAGTTTCTTAAGTGATGGGATACTGAGGCTACTGCAGACTAAATCTAGATCAAGACAAAAATGTCTGGCATCATTCATAATACTCTTTGGGGAATTTTACGTAATGCAGTAAGACAATAACATGAAACAGTAGGAAAAGGAAATAAATTTATTTGCTTGCTATGATTACACACAAAAATAAGACAGCTTATTTAATTACTAGCTAGAAGATCAATGTATCTTAATAATTAATGCTAATATTTTAATAGTAAGGTCAAATGTCAATAATATAAGCTCAAAACTTAATGATTTTTCTAATCAAAAATTATCAATTTAGAAATGAAAATGACAAGAAAAAAAATAAAATAAAAATGAATGATTCAAAAACAGATTGTGGGTTTCTGTGAAGTAATCTATACAAATAGAATGTAAAGCAAATAAAGACATCATTTATGATTTGATATCAAAGTTTAATTTCAAAAAATGTCACCTTTTCTAAAATATTCATGTAATTTAAATACAATCCGTTCGGCATTTTAACATTTCTGTAAGAATATCTGACTACCTTGCTATTTAGTAAATGAGATTAAATGATTTTACATTCATATGAAAAAATAAATATCCCAAATTTAGAAGAGTAGTTAATAACTTAAAATATATTTTCAGCAAAAGAATGTGATGTTACCACAAGCAAATACAAACTAATCAGTAAAGGGATTAAGACATCAATCTATGGAAATACGGATTTTCTTTGTGGAGAAATGTGTGCTCTCATATGTCATTGGAAGGAACATGAGATACTTTTTAGAATGCACTTTGACGTGTTTAGTGTTTTTCTATTAAAGTGTAAACCTCCTGACTCAGCCATGCAATTTTAGGATTCTCTCCTACAGGAAAATAATTACCAGAAAATGAATATTTATCAGAGTGCTTTTTTATGTTTGTTTATTTTTTGAAGTGGCCTAAAACCAGAAGAAACCTCAATGAACGTCAGTTAATAACAATGACTAAATTATGGAATAACTGCGTTATAGAGCACCATGAAACTACCCACTATGAGTCCGGTCTGATATGACCACACACACGCGTTCTCCCAGGACAGTCTCAGTAGAACTGTTGTCCAAATGTTAATTTTAAAAGCATAGCCTTTCTTGGTTTGGATGATTAATTATAGTCATTCTATGTTCTGAGATTAAGAAATTTTCAAAATAAATTTCAGGAGATAAGTGTGTGTGTATATATATATATACTATATATAATTTACATTATATATATGTGTAAACAAAAAGTTTAAATCACATGTAAATATTTATATGAGTCCACACAAAAGTGTGGAGACACTCACTAGGCTGACAAGGATGTGAGTGATGACAGGATGTGGAGTGAGAAACTTATCTGACTTTTCGAATTTAAAAAAAAAAAACCTATAAAGAATATTTAAAAGGCAAAAAGATAAATATTGAATAGCTGATTTGATCCCAAATTTATGAGCGCTTCAAAAGCTTCCTAATTTTTCATTTTAATATTCAATTTTGTAAAAAAAAAAAAGTATTCATTTTTGATGAAATTCTATTATGAAGATACTAGCTAATTAAAAAGTGATCATGGAAATCTCAACAGCTCGTTTCAGAAGCTAGCACACATGCCTTCTACAGAGAGGCTGGTTTCACTTTACGTTTAGATCAGACCCATGATCTCATACCTGGAGCCAGGCCCACTTGAGAATCCTTCTTTATCAAAGGGGTTGAAGCTTACATTTATTTAGCACCTACAATTTGCCTGGCACTATGTTAGGTACTCTAAAAGTGTTTGCTTTTATCCTTTTAGAGAAAAAAAGTGAAGTTCCATTAAGTTTAACTTTTTCATTATTACTTAGGAAACACAAAACCAACATTCAAACTAAGGTCTTCCTGACTCCTGATTTTTTTCTTCTTTCCCATACTGTCTCCCATGCATTTATAATTCTGTATTTTTCATACTGGAATATTAATATATCCTTCTTTCCTCACATTGAAACCTTTATAGTGCAAGAGTTCTTTCCGTGTGTGTGTGTGGCAATTCCCAAGCGCAAAATTGACCTGTATTTAGTATTATGTCACTTTTATCAACATTGCCAAATGCATAAGAAAGTATAAATAGCAGCAAGTTTTATTTGCTTTGTTTTAAAGAAACATAACCTAATGTTAGAAAAGACAAATGACTTGTCCAGTGGTACGGTCCAAGTCATGCAAAGTTAAAAATAGACTTGGGGAGGTGTTAAATGCTCTTAGGCTCTCTTGTCTAGAAAACTGGCTATGAGATGCCAGTGGTTCTTTGATTTTAGAATGTGGTGATAAAAATTTCATTGCTGGCCAGGACTGGTGGTGATTATGAGATCTTAGTAATTCCGACTTGCTGGAAATCATATTCAAAGAAGACTCATCCACTTAAGACTATGTTAGCCTTCAAAATCATTTGACATGTCCTTTAAAGTAGACACACTGTTTGAATAATACAATAATGCTGAATGTAAGAAAGAGAAGTCTCAGCTGTGTATTATCTGCAGATAACATTGTCTAACAGAACCGTGCTGATCCTGGGTATTTCATCTTAGCCATTAGAAAAGTTTTAAGATATTTTGTTTATTTTTCAACAGGCATTTAGTAAGTGCCTACTTTGTGGTAGATGCCCTTCCAAGCACTGAGGATAAAATAGTGAACAAAACAAAATCCTTGTTTACATGAAACTTATTTGTTGGGGGAGATAAACACTAAAAAATACGTGTGTATATAATAAATGTCAGGCAGTAGTAAGTGCTCTGAAGAAACACAAAGTAGATCAGAAGGTAGAGACAGATAAAGAAATGCTATTTTAGATAAAATGATCAAGAAGGACCCCCCCATAATTACATGATATTATAACCTAGACCTTAGGAAAGTGCAGAATGCCTGGAGGAGGAAGGATATGGGCAGAGTTAATGGGAAATATAAAGAATCTGAGATGAGGGCCTGCTTGGAATGATTAATGATAAGTTCAGTGCAGTTGAAATGAGTGATAGCGGAGGAAAATTGTAACAGATGAATTCAGAATAGCAGCAGGAGAATTGTTGATATGAGACCATTAAATTATGGTAAAGATCTTAGATTTTTATTCTCAGTGAGGCATAAATGCTTTGGAGGTTTATAAACAGAGAAGAAATATAATCTGATGAGTTTTTAAAGAATTGCTTTGTTTCCATATGCAGAACAGATTTGAGGGACAAGGACTGAAGTGAAAAGACCAGTTGGGAAGATATTAGAAAGTCCACGTAAAAGGCGATGATGGCACACTCTCTAAATTAACCTCTAAGTTTAGTGAAATCCCTGTAAAAATACCAGCTTGCTTTTCTGAAAAAATGGCAATCTGACCCTAAAATTTGTATGGAAACACAAGAGATGCAGAATAGACAAAACAATCTTGATAAGAACAAATTGAAAGACTTAACCCTTCCAAGTTTTGAAACTTACTACAAAGCCGTGTAGTAGTGGCATAAAGATAGACATATATGTCAGTGGAATAGGATTGAGAGTCTAGAAATAAACCTTTATAATTGTGGTCAATTAATTTTTGACAGGATGCCAAAATAATTCAATAGGAAAGAATAGTATTTTTGAAAATGATGTGGGAATATCTGGATATCTACACACAAAAATGAAGTTTGACCCCTTCTTTACACTATAGACAAAAATTAAAATAGGTCATAGAGAATTATAGAACTAAATGTAATAGCTGAAGTTACAGAACCCTTAGAAGAAAATTTGGGAGTAAATCTTTGTAACCTTGGATTAGGCAAACTCCTCTTAGTCCATGATACCAAAATCATAAGCAAGAAAAAAAAAATTGACTTCATAAAAGTTAAAAGCATTTGTGCTGAAAATTATACTATTCAACAAATGATAATCCAATTCACAGAGTGGGAGAAAATACTGCAAATAATTTTTATGATAAGGTATTTTTGCCCAGAATATTGAAAAAGTGCCAACAACACCATTAAAAATCAGTGAATAGTCTGAAAGATATTTCTCCAAAGATATACAAATGGCCAATAAGTATGTAAAGTGATGCTGCACATAATTAATGATTAGGAAAATGAAAATCAAAACTGCAGTGAGAAAACACTTCTGTCCTGCTAGGGTAGCAAAATTTTAAAAACACAGACAGTACATGTTGTCAAGGAGATAAAGAAATGAGAACTCTCATATGCAACTGATGGGAATATAAAATGGTGCAACCACTTTGGAAAGCAGCTTAGCAGTTCCTCACAAAATTAAACATATATCTACTATATGACCAAGCAATTTCACTCCAGAGTGTTTGTAATGGCATTATTCATAATAGCCAAAGCATGAAAACAACCCAAATGTCCATCAACTGATGAATGGATAAACAAAGTGTGGTATATCCATCCAATGGAATATTCATCAATAGAAAGGCGGGAAGTACCGATACATGCTACAACATGGATGAACCTCGAAAACACTGTGCTTAGTAAAAGAAGCTAGGTGCAAAAGCCCACATATTATATAATCCTGTTTATATGAGATGTTCAGAATACACAAATCTATAGAAATAGAAAGTAGCTGAGCAGTTGTTAGGACTGGGAGAGAAAATGGGGAGGGATGAAGAGTGAGTACCAAAAGATGTAAATTTTTTTTAGGGGTGATAAAAAACAAAAGGTTCTAAATTAGATTATGGTATGGTTGCAGAACTCTGTGCATATAGTAAAAGTCATTGAACTGTTTTCTTTCAAGTGGATTAGTTGTGTGGTATGTAAGTTATATCTCAATAAAGGTCTTAGGTTTTTGTTGTTGTTTTCCTTTCTTTCTTTCTTTTTTAAAGAGATGATGATGGCCTGGACTAGAATGGTAACAGTGAAGGTGATGAGAAGTGGTTTGATTCTGAACAGATTATGGGTAAACCATATGATATTACTCGCTTTTAACTGTTTTTTAAAAATCAACAATGTGATCATTTCAAATGGCTCAACTTCATATTTTGAAGGTCTATCTACAGGGGTTTTCTGATGCCAAAGCTGTAAAATGACTAAGTTCTTGGGCAGAGGAATTGAAAAGATAGGGATGACATTAACTGGATTCTAGAAGATTGGGAGTAGAGTGATATTGGGGATGGAATTAAAAGCTTATGTATGTCTTGTCAACTCTGCAGACACTAGATGGTTACCAAGAGAAGATTCCAGTAGTGGACTGGCAGCCGTTAATTGTTTAGGAGAAAGTGGGATAACTATTTTTACTGACAAGACTAAAGCATAGTTCACACTGTGATTTAGCCAAGTTTTCTTGCTCTTCTGGTAATCTTCTATTTCCTGAAACAGTTCATCTCTGCTGTTAATTAGGTAAGGTATGATCAAGTAGTCTTGATTCTTTCCTAAAATAACAAAGACGGGGGTTTGCAAGTAGACATATGCACTAAATTGCTATTCATAATTATATTTTATCTACTGTGAATTCAAATTTTTAGAAAGCATCTAGCGTGTAATCAGAACTAGGCTTTGAGAATTTCAAAGACATATAAATCATTGTTTTATTCCCCGGAGATTCTGAGATTCATTGGAAGGTGAATCTGAATTACAGGAAAAGTCAGTTTCACCTAAGTAACAGGAAGTTTAGAACTAATAAGGGATCGATATACAAGATGTAATCGACTAAATGGTAAGTGCCAAGATGAGTGTGGAAATCATAAGTCCCACACTTTGGAAGGAGGAGAGAAAAGCCACCATGTAGGCTGGCATGGTCATACAAGTGCCATACAGTAAGTGTGACTTTTTCCAGGCCCCAGAGACAACAGGTGTGGGCATACTGATGGAAGGAGAAAGATAACCAAAATGCAGTGAAGCAATTGTAAATGCAAGTGAGAAGGTGGTATGGGACATTGACTACTCAGGGGATAGTGAATGAAATACATTATCTTCTAGTTTTCTTATAGCCCATTATGTAATATAGTTAAATAAATGACCAGCTGGATGGAGAAGATCTAATCAACAACTCCTAGATTAAAAATATAATAAAAAAATAATTAAAATAATAACAGCAGCAATAATAATCATATAAAATTATAAACTATATGTTTAATCTTGCGAGCATGATCAAATTTTGTCATCTCTCTATTGGACATAATGATCATACATACTAAGTTTGTTATGAATATGCTACTATATTAGGGACTATTGACTAAAAATCAGAACTGCCTTATATAGTTACATTTTAGTTTAGTGATATAAAATAAGAAGATGCCTAACAATGTAACGCAAAACACTGATAAATGCCAAGATAATTGTTCCCAACTCTAAACCTAGTGGCTGTTAAGATGAAGAGATAGATCTACGAGCTGGGGAGTAAAAAGTGGTAGGATGGTGCAACTCTGTATATGTATATTAAGAAATTCATCATGAAATTTGAATTCAGAAATTTGAAACCCATAAAAAAACATCTTGTCCTGACATTTACTATTTTTAAAAAATTTGTTGCATTTACCATTAGCATTCTTTCTTTTATTTTCTCCTGCTTCTCTGTGGTTGAGAAGAAAGTCTAGAGCAATTATTTCTATTCATCTGCTTTTGTCTGTATATCCAAGGCTGTGATGATAGAAACCTACCCTTCTTCATAGATGATATGTTTTAAGATTTAAGTGTTTTGCTTTTCTGGTTACAAGATGGCTACCAATATATCAAAATGGGACATAAATTCTTAGATATTTACCTTTTTAAATGAAAACATTTAGTTTTGATTTTAGATAATTAAACTGTTTATTCATTTGATTAAGCTGTCTTGACTTAAAAATTTGTTTTGCTCTTTCTCTGCTGACTTAATAAAAAAAACCATCAATTTTTAGTAGGGCTAAAGAAATACTTCTATTATTTTCATTACTGCCATGATGAAGCAAATCAAGGTGAGATATAATTTATTTCCTTTTAAGTAAAGACACTAAATCACCAAATCAATTAAATGAACTAAAGTAAAATGATTTTGTTTTAATACTTTGTTCCCACTTTGCTTGCTAAACATACATTGACAGCTCAGAGTACTTTGCTTAATAATTTCTCACTGAGAATATGATGGTATAAAATTAAATATATTATTTACACCTGGCATGTATGACTATAGACTCTTTCTAGATAATGATTGAACATGATAATAAATAGTTATAAATGAGCTGAAATTAACATTGTGCAGATACAGTACCTAGTGGTTTGTATGCTTGTCGTGTTGGCAAGGAATTCTTTGTCAATTATATATATATACATAGTGGCAATTCTATGGCTTTTGGAATAGTTCTAGAGAAAAGGGAGAGGCATAATGTTTTAAAGTGTGTTATATGTAAATACAATATACTGAATTTTTCATTCATTTAAAAGCATTTATTGATGTCCTAATATGTGCCAAAGAACATGTAAAAAATGCTATAATCAAGATTTACAAAGTAATGAACATAGCAGGAGGAATGAATTGCTTTGTATAAAGTAATGGTGCAAGACTTTTGTGTGTGTGTGTGTCAATTTAACCCCTTGAGCATCTTATGCCCGCTAGTGATCATTCCCTCCAGAGGCAAGGGAGAGAGGTTATACAGACCTGCAAACAGAGTATTTTCCATACATTTTAGGAGTTCATAGAGGTTAATGAAAGGCAGATAAAACCCCACAGTCTAGTAAAGAAAGGTTATGAGTGAGGACACATTGAGGTGAGCTTAGGCGTGTTTTCCCGTCTCATTCCTTCGTTAGGGCCTTGAAGTTACGAGATAGAACAACTTTCTTCAATCTTTTGTGAGTTTTTATTGATAGTATGACATGATATTCTGTGCAATCATATCAATTAACTTTCCTCAAACACCATATCATTAATTTTCTATGACTATAGAGTTTTCCTTAAATCATTTAGCAAACTTCTGTTAGACCTGGGATGTTGCCTTCTCTCACTGAAATGTCCATGCTCAGCTTAGAATCAGCTGCTCTGTCTCATGACAGCTTACATATTTGTTTTTTACAGTGCTTTGTAATTTAGAATTTTATAGCACAAGATAAGGTTGTTTTTTTTTTTTTACTAATTGTTAAGTCTTCAAGGGCAAAATAATTTTTTGCCCTTTAAATCTTCCTTTCTTGTATTTTTCAATAGCAAAAATTACTTTTAATGTTGTTATTGTGGGAAAAATCAACAATATACTACCTAAATAGTAAAAATAAATAGCATATCTAGAAGTAGTAAAAATTTATCTTTAAATCTTAATTTCCACTTTGGAAGTAAGCAAACAATTATTTTTCTCTATTTTCTTCAAGACTTTAAACATATATTTATATGAGTTTATATAGAGAGCTGACCTTTGAACAGCATGGGTTTGAATTGTGTGGGTCCACTTATATGTGAATATTTTTCCATAAATATATTGGAAAATATTTTGGAGATTTGCAAGCAATTTACAAAAACTTGCAGATGGTATTTATAGCCTAGAAATACTGAAAAAAAAATAAGAAAAAGTCATTTTAGCAATGTATAAAAATATGTAGACTCTATTTTATCATTTACTGACATAAAATAAACACAGATCTATATAAAAATTAGAATTTATTAAAAGTTAACACACACAAACCCTTACTTGGTGCTATTCACAGTGGAGGGAAATATAAAGATGCAGTATTCAATCAAAATTGCATAAAATTAACTGTAGTACTTACTGTACTTCTGTAATAATTTTATAGCCACCTCCTGTTACTATGATGGTGAACTGCAGTCTGCAAATGTCTGCTTAAACTGTCATGTGATACTAATCACCTCCACTTGAACATTTGGTCTTTCCAGTAAATTTCTTATCACAGTCAAAAGTGCTTTCTCCTGGTTCCCGTGTGTTCTTCATCATGTTTAGCACATTTCCGTAAACCTTGAGTAACACATGGTACTCATAAGAAGTGCCACTTGATGCTGGAAGTGCTCCTAAGAAGCAGAGAAAAGCCATGACATGACAAGAAAACGCTGAATTGCTTGATGTGCACCATAGATGGAGAACTGCAGTTGAGGTTAACCACTGCTTCAAGATAAATGAGTCCAGCATGGGGACCACTGTAAAAATAAATATATAAAAAGTGAAGAAAAAAAAGTGAAGCTGTTGCTGCAGCTATGCCAGCAGGTTTAAAAATCTTGCACTCTTTGCAAACTACCTTTGATCTCGTTTTGAAACTGCAGCTTTGATGTGGGTGCTGGATTGCCGTAAGAAGGTCATGCCTAGGGACTGTAATAGCATTCGAGAAAAAGTGAAGTCAGTGTATGACAACTGAAAGCAAAAGGATGGTGAAGAACCTAAAGGTGGAGAATTTAATGCCAGCAAAAGATGGTTTGATAATTTTAGAAAGAGGTTTGGTTTAAAAATGTTAATAAGACAGTAGAGGCAACTTCTGCTGACCAAGAGGCAGAAGACGAGTTCCCAGATGCTATGAAGAAAATTATTAAGGAGAAAGATTATCTGCCTGACCAGATTTTTAATACAGATGAAAGTACCCTATTCTGGAAAAAAAATGCTGCAAAGGACATTTATTTGTAAGGAAGTGAAGTGAGCCCTAGGATTTAAGGCAGGAAGGGATAGGCCAACTTTACTGTTTTGTGCAAATGCAATTGAGTTTATGTTCAGGACTGCTCTTATCTAAAAAGCTGCTAACTTCTGAGCCTTAGAGGGAAAAGAAAACTAACTGCCAGTTTTTTGGTTGTACAGCAAGAAAGCCTGGACAATGAAACACTTTTTCTGGCTTGGTTCCATCCATGCTTTGTCCCTGAAGTCAGGAAGTACTTTGCCAACAAGGGACTGCCTTTTAAAGTTCTTTTGAGGGGGAGGATATAGCTCAGTGGTAGAGCACATGCTTAACTAGCACAACGTCCTGGGTTTAATCCCCAGGACCTTCATTCAAAATAAATAAATAAACCTAATTATCTCCCCCCCAAAAAATGGGCTAAAATTAATTTAAAAAATAAACTGCAATAAGGTTCTTTTGATACTGGACAATGCCCCTGGCCACACAGAACCCCAAGAGTTTAACACCAAAGTCATCAAATTGATCTAATGGCTCCCAAACACAATGTCCCTAGTTCAGCCCTTAGATCAGCAGGTCAAAAGGAACTTTAAGGCTTATTACAAAGGACTGTCAACCCTATTGGAGAGAACCTTGATAAAACTTCGTAAAGTTCTGGAAGGCTTACACTACTGAAGATACCATCATTGTTACAGAAAAAACTGAAAGCCATCAAGCCCAAAACAATAAATTCCTGCTGAGAAAACTGTGTCCAGATGTTGTGTGTGACTTCATAGGATTTATAATAGACCCAATGAAGGAAATCCTGACAGAGATTGTAGATAGGGCAAAAAAAAAAAAAAAAAAAAAAAAAAAAAAGCCGGGAGGGTGAAGTGTTTCAAGACACAGATCTTGGAGAAATTCAAGAGCTAATAGACACCACAGCAGAGGAATAAACAGAAGATAACTTGATGGAGGTAAGTGCTTCTGACCCAGTGCAGAAGAAGACGTAGAAGAAGCAGTGCCAGAAATAAAAATGTGACATTAGATAGTCTGAAAGAAAAGTTTAGATTATTCAAGACTTCTTTTGCCTTTTTTTTAATGACATGGGCCCTTCTATGATACAGACACTGAAAACTAAAGCAGACAGTTAAAAAAAAAAGATTGGTACCATATAGAAACTTTTTTTTTAATGAAAAAGCAAAGAACTCAGGAATTATGATATATTCCTATACATTTATATCGGGTGTGCCTGCCTCTCCTCCCTCCACTTCCAGCTCCTCCACCTCTTCTGCCTCTGCCGCATCTGAGACAGCAAGACCAACCCTTCCTCACGCTCCTCCTCCTCAGCCTACTCAACATGAAGACGACAACGATGAAGACCTTTATGATGATCTGCCTCCACTTAACGAATAGTAAATAATCATCCTGCCATGCAGTTACTGCAAGTATCTGTTGCATACATGTGTGAGTGTCTTCATGTGGAAATATAACTGTATGGCAAGAACTGTATAGGAATTTTTTGTGTCATTATCATTATCATCACCCAAGTACTGAGTCTGAAACCTCATGTGTAAGACTTGAAGTGGATAGCCTATGCTTACAGAGGCATAAGGCGAGTGATATTTCATATAATATGAATAACATGTTAGTTTTATTAATGTTTTATAATTTTACTTTCAAAGAATTACATTCCCTACTGTATGCCTCTCTCTCTCATGATTGGATTGAATGCGTATCAGCCAATCATCACAGATAAGAGCTTTTTTTTTTAAGTAACAATGTTTCCAATACTGTTTTATAAATATGGTTATAATATACTGCATGCCAGTAAAATTTTATAATAATTCATCCATTAGCGTTAGGCTAGGCTACCATGAAACAGTCACACCGGGCGGCACTAGATCGCGCCAGCGACCAGGAAGCAATCATATCGCTGCTGCTTCGTTATCAACACATGAATCATTATACCTGTAAATAAATATGAATTTCTTTGTCACATCATCTTTTTATATTTGATGTCCAGGGCTAGTAATACCTACAACATTTACAATATTTTGTATCATATAAGACAATATTGATGGAAGTGCTGACGGGCAATTCATCTTGTAAACAGATGCTATAAACTTAACAGTGTTAATTAGTATATCACTGTAAACGTTTTTTCCCTTATGATGTTCTTAATAACATTCTCTTCTCTCTAGCTTATCTTCCTATAAGAATAAAGTGTATAGTACATATACCATATAGAATATTTGTTAATCAACTCAATGTTAGCAGGAAGGTTTCCCATCAATAAATAGAAGGCTATAAGTATTCAAGGTTTTTGGCGGGGTTCAAAAGTTATATGCAGAATTTTTGACTGCATGGGGGTCAGCACCACTAAATCCTGAATTGTTCAAAGGTCAACTGTATATTCAAAATTTTAAATAGCAACAGAAATTGGTTTTATTAACATGAATTATACATATTGTTCTTCCATTTTCCTTTCTTAGTGATACATGTAGAATGTCTTACCTTCTTTGTATATATGGATCTAATATATTCCTTAGAAATTTCTAATGTATGTATCATTGTACGGATGAACTGTAATTCATTTTGATACTCTTTTATGTCTGAAAATTGATTATTCATGAAATTCTGCTTTGAAAAATGATCCTGATATAAGCACTCTTATAATTATATTCTATATACATTTATATTTCCACAGGCGCAACCTAGAAGTGGTTACTTAACTATACCACACACACATCACTTAGCTATACTGCATGCACATTATAAATTTTGTATATCCTGCCAAATTTTACACAAAGGGGCACCGCCAAATTATACTCCACCAGCAGAATATTCAAATCCCTGTTCCCCCACAACAGCATGGAATACATAATTTTTTCAGACTACGCTCATCGGATACCTTAAAATGACTCTCATTATCCCTGGATTCCCAATCTGTGAACTTGCCTGCTCACTAAAAATTAATTTTTAACCCCAGATCAGTACCCTTGTGCTTCCTGAAGACATGCTCAGAATAGCGAAAAATTTGAACCACGTAACCTGCGCTTTTCCAGCTGAGGAAAAATGAAAGAATTCTCAATTCTCATACTGCAAATAAGTATGATGTTTGGCATCTGTTTAGTGCCGCATTTTCCATATTTTGTGTTTGTTGGTGATTTTGCTGTTTATAATGGCGTGGTGCTGACGGGCTGTCTGGTGTTCCCAAGTGCAAGGAGGCGGCGATGTGCCTCAGAGAGATAATATCTGAGTTAGATCAGCTTCCGTCAGGCATGAGGTCTAGTCCTGTTGGCTGTGAGTTCAATGTTAATGAATCAGTCAATAGTATTTATTGAATAAGATGTCTTTAAACAGAAACACCCTTAAAACAATCTTATGTATTGATCAATTGATGAAAATGTTGTGACTAGAGGTTTACAGAAATCTAACCTTGCGATCCTTTGAGGAATAATAGTTCAGTTTTTGTGGCAACTTTATAGAACATAAATACTGCGAATAACAAGAATCCACTGTATATCATTTTGATTCGCGTTTCCGTATTTATTAATGTCGTAAAACTTCTTCTATATATTTATTTGATATTTGCATTTCTCTATTACCGATTTATAGCTCTTGTTTATTTTCATTACATTGCCCCTTTTCACCAATTCATATGTTTTCCTTATATTAGTAGTAACGGCAGTTTTTCTGTTTTATATATTGGAAATATTCTCCCCGGTTCATCCATTGTTGCTTTTCATATATTTCAAACACCGCTTTTTATTAATGGGATGAAAGGTATCCCCTCCATTTACTTTATGGCTGGGCTTTTTGGCTTTGTGTCTAATGTGCCATATAGGTTTTGTTTTTTATTGTTTTTACCAGTTCTTTGAATTATTCAGAACTTCTTTTCATGCAATGAAGGGATCATTTCTATCTCCAACAATCATATATGGCTAATTGTCCTAACATGGTGTATTTAATAGCCCATTATTTTATCATTGGTTTTAGATGCAAATTTTTTTTAAAATCTGTTTTTTTTTTAATCTGTTTCTGGACTCAGTTACTTGGTTTGCTGCTTTCTGATTGGAAATGGAAAAGTTATCATGCTGTTTTAATTACTCTTATTTGATAGTACAATTTTATATTTGTCAGGGCCACTCCTGCCCAACTTTTTTCATTTTCTACGTATTTTTATTTATTCTTGTGCATTACTTCTGCCAGAGCTGCAAATTTCATTTACCCTACAATTGAGCAGGCAATGTTAACAATATCTGGATAAATCAGGGGAGTAAACTGCATAGAAGTGTGGGCATAATTCCTTCAGTGTACCCACTTTCCTAGTTGTGTGTATCACTTCATCTATCACCTTGATCCAATGCCATTATAAAGCCAATCATTATTTGTTTTGTTAAGAGTGAAATCTGTGTGAAAAAAATCATATTCAAACACTATTTTTCCTGTGCTGGGAAATACAGATGAAACATAACTTTGCCACAAAACAGAGTTTACCTCTACGGTTTATGTAGTTTACCAGACAGTTCATGACAACAAACAACGTATCTCTGTCTTGAGTCTTCAGAATTCCATGTAGATTTCCTTCCTTGTTTTGAAATATAGAATAACCTCATGGATGCACATGTGGTCATGGCTTCAGTTATGCTATCATCATAAATTGATGACTGAGCTATAATCTTCAATATCCTTTAAGCGTTTAGATGCCAGTATCTTTATATTATGGTCTGCGTTATACCTGTGCTATAGGCAGACTCCTTTCTGCAAATATTCCCTTGTTATATCCATGAATTTGGAATATTTTTGTATCTTCTTAAATATCTATTTCCTGGAGACATCTAAATATTATTATGTATGGACTTTGTTAGTTAAGCTTTTTAAGAATTAAACATTTTTTTTTTTTTTAATTTCTGGAACTACCTTGTTTTATCCCTATGTGTTGACATATCCTGGGCACTCTTTTTTTCAGAGAAAACAGACCTCCAGAGAAAGTAGAAATCCCCTAGCTCTGTGTGAGTTTATTTGTGGGCCAGCTTTCTGATCTGTATCGAAAATGTAATACACACTTTCTATACCTGCTTGAGTTGAATGTTGTTAAAATGCATTAGGTGTACATTCTGATGATCCCTCTCAATTTTAAAAAAATGTTATTCAACATATTTTTACTCTCAGTTGCATACATTTCCATAAAACTGCAGATTTCTGTACATAATCCATCTTTCTTTAAACCTGATTCCACCTCCCTCTATTGTATTTCAAGCATGCCTTTCATCACTCCAGGTCTCAGGGAGACATATTCAGTTGTACATAATTCCTCTGTCTTGGAAATTTAAATTTACCATGTCACCCATGTCGGAACACGAAGTGGTAAACAAATTTTGCCCGAAGGCTCCCACTTGCCGTTCTTAAAGTTTTTTCCCTATAAGTTATTGGCCTTTAGCTCTATTGTTAATATTCCTTTAGACCAAGAATGGCAGTAAATCTAAAACAAGCTTTCAGATTTTACTGCTGGAACTTTCAAACCCACCTAATCCTGCGGGGAGAAAATTGTTCCCTTAGTGGGATATTTTTTCTGCTTGTCAGATTGTTATTCTTCAATGATTAACTCTTTAATTAAATCGAGGAGATTCTTCCTCACCTAGAGGTTAAAGATACTAAAATCAAATTATTTATTTCCATTTATGGGTTTATTATAATGGAACAAATATATCTGTTCATTTTCTTTTCATGCCTCAGTTTAATTACTTCACTAGTGTAACCTGTGATGATTCAATAAACAAGTGTTATTTTTGTTATTATTGGTGTTTCTTCTATGTATAAACATAATTCATGGAAATTAAACAAACCAGGATTTTAAAGTAGCTGCCAGATATGCCCTGGTCCTAAGGATGCTAGGAGTAAGGAAGTCTGTGTCCTAAGGCAACATCAGCCTTAGGCACTTATGTGGGTGCGTGAAATGAGTTCAGAGTCACTTATACACTCTTCCTGATACCCTTCCCAGCTGTCCTCAGTGCCTCCCATCTCTTCAATCAGTGAATTTTGTGAGGGACATTCACTTACTGAGATATAAACTTATCTAGAGGAAAGTAGTATGATTCTGTGTTTTAGAGCTTTGACTCTGGAATGAGCCTGCTAGATTCCAAACCGTAGACCCACACTTACATTCTGGGCTCTCTTGGATAATTTATGAAGCCACTTTATAGCTCCTGTGCCAAAGATTCAGTCATGGAAGGAAGAGTGTTATTTAAATATTTAACAATTTGCGGAGCCCAACCCTGATCAGTTGAGAAGAAAGCGCTCAGGGCAGGGTCTGGAAGGATCTCTGATGTTCCAGTCACCACGGATTCTGTAGTGGGAGACTGTAGAATGTGGGGCAGCTCAGGTGCTTGTGGACTGCCTCACAGGGTGCTTTAACAGTGGTTATTCAAATCGGTTGGTGAGGAAATATTTCAATGTTGTCATTAGTTCAGCTGAACTGGAGAAACCATCACTGACATTCATTATTTACATCAGATCTTTTCCAGATACATTTTTTTCCAAAGGAGAAGAGCAATGATGTCAGAAAAGGCTAGAATGAAAGACCTAACCAGATCCATTGGAAGGTAGAAGAGAATTGGAGCCCCTAACACATGAATGGTCTACTTCCAGACTAGTAATTGGTGGTCGTGGCACCAGCGACATCACCTTCTGTAGATGGTCCCTGTGGCAAGATCCTGGTTTACCCTAACTTCTTTGTCTCTGCCTGATGTGATTCTCTGGGATGCTGAGGGGTTTTTATGAGCTACCAATTTCCCTTCCACTACAATGCTTTCCTGTTTAAGCTAAGATTTAATTTCTCTGGTTTACAGCTGAGAATGCTGTTAGAGAATCTGGTACCAGGACTGGATTACTGGCAGTGATACACCCTAACATGTACCATTGATTTGCTCAAGGATTCTATCATTCCTGGGTAGAAAATTAATGCTTTTGCTATATTTGGTTAAATTATGGGTTGTTGTACATATGCAATAAGAGCAGTGTCTTCAGAGATTGTTAGGAAAGCATCAGGATGTTGCAATGTGCTGATGGATTAATTCTTAAGGCCATCATATATTTTTCAAGAAAAGACAAGCTGAAGCCTCTCTGGACACAAGGAATAAAGAAAAGACAGTTTTACAATAAACATTTTCCCCCATTGAGTTGTCATCCAAATTGACTGAAATACTTATAATTTGATTATTTTTATTGTTGGCAAGTACACTGTAATCCAACTCAAAGGTCTGAAATATGAGGCAGCAAGATAGACTCCTTAGAGGTTAAGATTAGATAAAAGATAAATCTGAACTCTGAAGCTTCTTTCAAGTACCTCTAGTTAATCCAGTGGTTTCAACTTTGGCTGCACATTGTTTTTTAAAAAATTAATGATGCTTTGTTTCCAGCCCCTGAAATTCTTATTTAATTAAATTTTCTTAGAATATGATTTAAGCATCATTTTTTTGAAAAAGTTCCCTAGGTAATTCTTGAAGAATAATCCTTTATCATTGAAGAAGTCTCTGGAATGTAGCCTGGAAGACAGAATCATATTCCAAGTTTTGATTTATCTCAGTTTGAATCTATTAATTTGTGATCTACAGGGTGCTTAGTGCATAAAGGCTTGCTGTGAGGAAATATATTCCCCCATCCAAAAACTGCCCATAAATATAATTTTTGGGTGTGGTTTCCAGCCAACTCAATAAACCTAAAACAAATACATTGGAAGCTTACTGAGGTTTTAAAGGTAATTATATTGAAATAAAATAAGGCTTTAATGTTCTATATTCTTATTCCTCTGACAATTAAATGAAATTTTGGATATAAATTATCAAGCACAATGCCTCACACAATGAAGGCCCTTGCTGAAGGGAAGTATTTTTTTTAATTATTATTATTATCACTATTATTATTATTTATTTTTTTTCCTCCTCCTCCTCCAACTATGATTGAGGGGGGAAGGCCATGTGTTTACCAAGTAAATCCAGTGAATAACTCGGCCACAATTTTCAGGTGTATTTTTTATATGCTCTGGCTCATGTGATTTGTGTTTTCACAGCTCTTTTGGATCCCTGGATGCATTTCACCTAAGGGAAAATTTGTTGTCAATAGTGATTAGGGCAAATGACCCGGTCTCTGAAAGCCACCTGCTCAAACCCCCACGATATGATTCACTCACAGTACAAATAGCACTATTTTCAACCGTAAACGGTCATGATTTATTGACTAGGTTTTTTTGTTTTGTTTTGGGTTTTGTTTGCTTGTTTGTTTTGTTTGTAGTACATAACTCAAATGTCCAGCTCAACTAAGGGCCTCATTAGGGAGTGGACTGCTGCCAGCTTTCTGGTGGTGGATCCAGTACAAAACCTTCTGGTACAAGGCCAGCATCAGGGAGGGTATTTGATCAAGAGGGAGACAGGACAAGGCTCTGGTGGAAAGTTTTTATGTCAAGATGTAGAGGAGATGAGTCTGGGAGAGGGTGGGGGCAGGGTAGTAGGCCTGAGAGAAACATTGTCAGAGTATGGAATGCATGCATCCATCTCCTTTGATTCTGTTATAATATCGCACATGTATCTGGCATGTATTTAGCAATCATTTACTAATGGTTTACTATTGCCTAAGACAAGGTTACAGGTTTTCTTACGTTTTGATTTTTGTGAGGTACCTAAATGAGTAAACAACTACATGATTGCTGTTCTGAAACACTAACACATGGGAGAAATAAAGCAAGGGAGACATCACATGAGTTACTCATACTGTGTGTCTCTTGGAAATGCCATCCTTGAGATATGAGGATATATTTGGCATGAAATGTGACTAACAGTATCAATGGCAGAAGGAAAAACTACAGTCACTATTCTGACCAATGTGCAAATCACTATTTCAGATACTCTGAAACAATTTCAGGTTCTACTATGATTTACATTAGAAATACTGGAATTGTTGACATCTATTTCACCAGTGAAAATTTTAGCTCTGGTAAACACCAAGCATCTATTATCTTATAATAGTTGACGAGTATTTAGAGAGATTAATCCATTAGTGACAACATAAAATCCCTGCACATTTGCACCTTACTTTTAATATGTTTCTCTGTGGACGTTCTTTTAACATTCACCAAACTGCAAAAATTTTGAGGGCTGGTATCATTTGAAATATACCTTCTTTTAATTAAACAATCATAAAATCAAGAGAATTTTAGAAGACCATTTTTTTTAATGACTTCTATCCAAATATGTCATCTAAACAGTTGATTCCAACTTTTGTTCAAGAATGGGAAACTTTTTTAATGTAAAATATTTTATAAACATCTATAATATAATATTGTTATTAGTAACTATCGATTGACCAAATACCTAATAGCAAAAAGCTGCTATGAATTCAATAACAATTTAAGTAATTTTGTATCAGAATAAATTCTCAAAGCTTTTAAAAATTATCTAAAAATGTACTCACTCACTAAGATAGTATTTAGTTTATATATGGATTTCCATGACACCAATAACATCATCTTGGCTACTCATGGTCCACAGACCCAGATTGAGAAAGGGTATAAATTAGATGTTTAAAACACCACTGAAGCCCTTTGTTGACCTCTCCCAGTTATTTGCAATACCTATCTAATTCTTCAGAGGTTATCAATATTCTCACTGGTGATTCTGTGGTGAAATTTTGCTCATTTTTAAGCTTTATATAAGAAAATACAGTGCATAGTTTACTATATGGCTTATTTTGCTCAATATTGTGTTTACAAGATTCATCCATGTTGTTCCTTAGATCAGTATTTTGTTTATTTTTATTGCTGAATAATATCCTCTTATATAATTTACTCTACTTTTTAAAATAAATTATATTGTTGATAGATATTGTTGAGGATATTGGTATTGTTTGTAATTTGGGTCTATTATGAAAAAATACTCCTGTGAACATTCCTACATTCTAGTAAATGCCTTTTATTGCACATATTTTAAGTAGCCCTATTTCTTGGAATTAAAGTTTTAATCATAGTTTGTGCATATGTTCAATTTTAGTAAATACTGAGAAATAATCTTTTAAATTGCTATGCACAAATTTTCACCTCATCTATCAGTCTATAAGAGTTCTCATTACTTCCAATCCTTGCCAACTCTTGGTATTTTCTGTCTTTTTCTTTTCAGCAATTTGGATAGGAAATAAAGTTATTTCTTTGTAGTTTCAGTTTGCATGATCTCGAATAATAATAAGGTTAAGCAATGTTCAAAAATATTCATTTGTGATTTGGATATTGTCTTTGGTATTCATTTCCTCATTTGAATATTGGCTGTTCCGTATTTTTTATTGAATTATAGATTTTTCAGTAAATTATATATGTGAGAGATGTATGTATTGTGTATGTTCTTTCCCACTTCTTGGCTTGAATTTTCTATTAATGAATGTCTTTTAATGTTTTCATTAGATGTGAAGTTTTTAATTTTTAATGCAGTTCAACTTATCATTTTCCCCATGTAAAGTGTTTTTTATGTTCTTTCAAGAAAAATCATGTCTCCCTCATATTCTTGAAGATGGTTTCCCGCATTGTCTTGTGGGTATTTTTCTTTATTTTATCAACTCCCCCTTTCAGTTCTATAATAGTCTTTAAATTTTTTGTTTGTTTTTAGTTTGCATTCTTGGTAATTATCTCTTCAAGTATTGCTTCTACTTCATTGTCTCTTTTCTTTGTGATATTATAATTCTTTGTATGTTAGACGTTTTAATAATTTTTTCTGTGTATTTTATTTCCATGCTTCAAGCTGAGCATTTTCTTCTGAGCTGTCTCCAATTCATTAAATCCCCTGTGTCTTATCTTATTCATCCCACCTATCAAGTCTTTAACTTGTTTTATTGTTAGTTTTATAATTACCTTTTGATTTTTATTAGCAGATACTAGCTAACCACTAAAATTCTCTACACTAAGATGTATTTTCATAAACCAATGAATCAAAGTTACTATAAAGTCCTTCTAAATTTTAACATCTAGATCACCTTTGTGAATCTCTATTTTTCTCTTTTTCTGTTTTATTTATATTGATCTTGTGTTCTGATAGCCTGGTAATACATGATTAAATCCTAATTACTGTGTAAAAATAACGCAGGGATAATTTTCATGTCTGATGATCTTATCTTTCTCATAGACACTTACTTTTGCATATTTCTGGCTCATTTTCTGAAATGCAATATGGATACTGATCTAATTTAAAGATGAGTTTGAATTTTTTAAGGGCTGGTCTATTTCAGATATACCCTTACACCTTGAGCATAGCCTTCCAGGATCTGGTGTAATCAGGCTTCTTAATTGGCCCTGAGTTTCGCTTTTGCCCTTCCCTTCACCATAAGACTGCCAAAACTCAACATAGCCTCTCAGACTCAAACACCAGTCTTACCTGATTCTCAGCCTCTAGGCTTTCCCTTGCTTAGCAAACAGTAGATATCAGGAAAGAAAAAATGGCACCAAGAGACCATCTTATTTTAGCAATTTCCCTTCTCCTTGAGGTTTTTCTCCCCTCAAATTTTGGTTGTCTTGGTAATTTTCTGATGCCTCCAAAGAGATTTAATGTATTTTACTCAGCTCTTCTAGTTGTTTCTGTTGGTCTGACACAAGCTAATCCATCATTAAACAAAAGCAAAGTTCCAAATATAACGTATTTTTGATAGGTTTGTCATGACTTGTTCTATAAGAATCTGAAGAAACAATAACTTTCCATTTACATGAGGTTACAACTGTCTTCTCTAACTAAATCACATCAATTAATTTTACTTTTTCTCATAAGGGATTGTTTCTAGTTAGCACAGTCTTTGCCAGATCTCTTCTTGATTTACTCCCATTGTGAAATATAGGGCCCACTATTGACCATGCACTTTTAGTGAATCCCTGACTAATACAAAAATAACAGAATTCTAACTCCTACTACTTATGCTTGAGATTCTATTTAATTGAAATGCCTTTCTGAATCCTTTCCAAGTGCTTTGGGCTAGTCTTCTCTTTGTATTCTGCTTCCAGCATATTTATTATAGGATTTTTCATATTTTATTTTATTTATTTTAATTACTTATCTCTCTCTACCACTAGAGTTTATGGCTATCCAAGGTCAACGCTATGTTTTATTCTTATTTCTGGCACATAGCTGAAGCTAAACATGTTTACTGAATGAATAAATACCAGAATTTCTTACAGCTCCATGTTTAACTTGTGATTCACTAAAAGACCAATACTTTTTCCTTCTATAGCTAAGTTCAGGCATATCACAGGCAGGTTACTCTAGATTAAATATATTTTTATTTAATTCACACATACAGTTAAAAATTCATTCAACAAAATTTTCATAAACGTTGTACCATTACCAAAAGATGTTGGTCAATACCAACCAAATAAGTTGTTTTTAAAAATATATTAATAAACACAGAGTGAACAATTAGCCACTCACCAGAAGCTGATTTATTCAAGTTTTACTGATGGGAATTTACCAATAATTTTTTAGACTTCTCCTGACATGTCTCATATTTCTTTTTTTCATTATGTATTTTTACATACATTTCTATAACAATTGTAATAAATCATCACTGTTTTCTGAATTCCCACCAAGTTATGTGTACTGAAATATTCCCTGTAAATCAGTTGAATTTTTCCATTAATATAACCATAGCAGTAATGTGGTAAATGCTATCTTAATGAGATTAAAATGCAATTTTCCCATAAATACCAAGATGGGTGGCCACAAAGTGAGTAGAACTCTAAATAATAGTGTTCAAATATTATGCAGTTTTCAGAAACAGATGGTTTTGATTGTGTAGGAAAAGATTTGACATAAGTTTTTTTTCTCTCGTTATTTCAACTGAATGAAATTTTGTGAGAATTTCTTCAACGTTCACTAATGCTTTTTGGACACAAATCCACTGAATTACCCTATCCTGTTAATTAGAGGTAACTTCAATGTCTTAAATTTACAATACAAAAATGTTCAGAAGGTTTAAATAACTTGAGATACTTTTTTAGTTTAAATTGAGATACCTATAGCCTTCATTTTGTCCACTTTGGCAAATTGGGAAAATGGCATTTATGTTCACTTTTTTCTTAAAAGTATAATGACTATTATCTTATAACATCCCAGTTCCTCTGATATACCATATTATTTTGCATGTGCTCCTTTTAAATTTTAAAAGTAGGATGAAGTGACATCTGTTTTCAAAGAAAAATATAAAATTAACAAAAGCAAAGCAGTTCATACTGTATCAACATCACTTCTGGTCAACGAATATGACTAAGATTCTGCTCTCAAATGTTAGACAAAAGGGAAAGATGTGCCTAAAATGTACAAGTAATTTTGTTACCAAGTTCAAACTTGTTCTGCTCACCGCAGGACAGACCAATAAATCAGGAGACGGGGTGTTGGGGCAAGGAATGATGACTTCATTCAGAAATCTGGCAGGCTGAGAAGATGGGGGACTCATGTCTTAGAGAGTCATTTACCCAAGTCAGAATGTTGATGATTAGTTGTTGCAGTTCTTGAAACTTCTCCTAGAGTCTAGCTATATATTGATAAAGGTTTCTTCTATTTCTCCCCACTTCTCTTTAGTACAATTAATGGACATTCTATATTCCTGTCTAAATAACAAGAAATGAGAGGTCAGTTTCTTGTCATGAGGATCACCATTTAGGTAAACCTCCTGCTAAAAGAACTGTAAAAAGCTACATGAAGCATGTTTATTAAATGGATAACTGGGCATAAAAGAGTTTCAATATTTTACATTATCTAGGATGTGGTTAACTGTAGTAATTTTTGTTAAATTAGTAAGTCAAGGATAATATATATTTTCATCTCTAGGGCACAATTATCTTTTAAAAGAAAGAAATGTATTAGTATGAAACTAATAAAATAAATACAGTAGAAATGGAATAATACAAAAATAATTCAAATAAGACAAATGGAGAAGATTTAAAAATATAACCTGAGGGAAATGAATAGAAAGCAAATAGTAAAAAAAAAAAAAAAGAAAATCCAACTATATACTGGTTGCAAGAGACAGAAATAACATAGACACAATGAAAGAAAAAGTGTTAGAAAAATGTCAGTCAGGTGAACTGTAACAACAAAGTGCATACACAAAAATAAAGACAAAAATAACTTCCAGGAGAAAAATTTTACTAAAGTTAAATTAAAACATTTTCTAATTATATGTGTTCTCAGTAATGTGTAACAATTAAAATTTGTGTATTGGTAACAATATAGTTTTAAATCAAATTTTAAAATTTGACAAAATAACTAGAAGAAACCCACAAATCTATAATTCTAGGATATAATATACCTCTTGAAATATAAATAAAGTAAGGGGATAAAAATCAACAAAAATGATAGAGTAAGGACCTTTAAAATTCTCTTTCATAAAAGTAATAAGAACAATACTGCAGATTTGTGAAAATCAACTTTTTTTCAGTTTGCTGAAAATTAACCAAATGCACATAAGCAACTTGGGGAGCATTTAAGTAATACAGCTGACTTTCACTAAGACCAGTGAGCTTTGTGACATTTGCCTTCTATTCAGCTCTGCCATAGCCTTGAAAACCAACAGTCCACCAGCGTGGTGAAAACTGGAAGTCTGGCAGCTGCTGAGAGGCTAGAACAGGGTTGGGACCCTTTCAAAGCTTCTTTCCCAGAGAAGTGTCATTCTTTGACCTGTCCTGTGATTCTTGGGAAGACTCAACGTGAGTGAAAGATTGTCTTTATGTGACATGGCTCAGCTCACCAGTGCAAAACTTTTTCCCAGATGTGTCTTTTAAAAACACAGTTTAACCTAGTGACTGCTGAAGGCAGTGGATAACATTTGTGGCAAACAATAGAAGCGTTCCCATTTCATTTGGTGAGGCAAGTATTACCCTGATACCAAAACAGAGAAAGATATCACAAGATAAGAAAACTACAGGCCAACATCTTTAGAAGTATAGATGCAAAACTCCTCAACAAAATATTGTCAAACTGAATCCTGCACCATATAAAAAGGATTATATACAATGACCAAGTGAAATTTTCCTGGGAATGCAGGTTTATTCAACATATAAATTTAAGTCAATGTGATATATGTTTGATTAATATAGACTTTGAAAGAACAGAGAATAAAAAGTGCATTATCTCTTTGATTAAAAATAATTTTAACAAAATAGAAATAGAAAGGAATTTTCAGATCCTGATAAAGACCTGATGGGAAATGAGATAAGAAAATAAAGACGGTATCCTTATTGGAATGGAAGAATTAACGCTATTTCTCTTGGCTGACAACATAATTGTGTATTTAGAAAATTCTTAGAAATTCACAAAAAAACTATCAGAATCAATAAATGAATTCAGCGGGATACAAGATTAATACACAAAGCTCAATTGTCTTTCTATGCACTGGCAATAAACAGTCAGAAATAAAATTAAGAAAAGAAGTTCATGTATAATGGCATCAAAATGAATGAAATACTGAAGAATAAATTTAATAAAAGAAGCGTTTGGCTTGTACACGGAAAACCACAAAGCATCATTGGAATAAATGAAAGAAAATTTAAATAAATGGAAAGATACCATCTGTTCATGGATTGAAAGACCTAATATTGTTAAGATGGCAATACTCACCAGACTGATCTACAGGTTTGACAAAATTCCTATCAAATCTATCAAATCTCAAATCTCTCTCCTCTCTCTCTCTTTTGCAGAAATCAACAAACTGATCCTACCATTAATGTAAGAATAAAAGGAACCTAGAATAGTCAAAAGCATCTTGAAAAAGAACAGCTAAATAGGAGGACTCACATTTCCAGATTTCAGAACTTACTACAAAAACTACAGTAGTCATGATTGTGCAGTACTAGCATAAGGATAAATATTATACCAATGGAATATAATTAAAAATCAAGAAATAAACCCACATGTTTACAGTAAATTTATTTTTAACAAGCGTACCAAGACAATTTCAATAAATAGTGCTGGAATAACTGGATATCTACAGGCAGAAGAATACATTTGGATCCCTACCTCACATCTTATGCAAAAAACAAGTTAACATGTATCGTATATTGAATTTAACAGTTAAACCTATATAACTCTTAAAAGAAAGCCTAGATGCAAATCTTCATGACCTTGCATGAGGCAACTGGTCCTACATATGATACTTAACAAACAAGAAACCGAAGAGAGGAGATAAATTTGATCTCATAAAAATTTTTTAAAAACCCAAAAAACAAACAAACAAAACCTTTTGTGTGCTTCAAAGGACACTGTTCAGAAAGTGAAAAGACCACCCACCAAACAGGAGATATATGATTCACAAATCATAAATCTGATTGGGGTCTGGTATCCAGAATATATACAGAACTTTTACAGTTCTACCAAAATAACCAAAATAAACCAGTTAAAACTGAGCAAATAATTTTGAGCACATATTTCTCCAAATCAGAAGAAATGCTAATCAGAAAAATATGTCACTTGACATCCTCTGGGATGACAAAATGAAAAAATACAGACAATAATAATTATTGATGAAAGTGTGAAGAAATTGAAACCCTCATACATAGATGATGGGAAGGTACAGTTGTGTAGGCTCTCTGGAAAATAGTTTGTCAATTCTCAAAAAATGAACCATAGAGTTTTCATATGACTGGTAATTCTACTTCTAGGTATAGAAGAATTAAAAACATATGTCCACACAAAGACTTCTACATGAATATTCATAGCTCCAAAGTGGAAGCAACCTAAATGTACACCAAATGATGAATGACTAAACAAATATGGTATATCCATACAATGGACTATTACTCAGCCATAAAAAATAATGAAGCACCAATTTATGCTACAACATGGTAAACTCCCAAAACATTATGCTACCAAAAATAGCCAGACACCAAAAGCTACGTGATGTATGACTCCATTTGTAAGAAATATCCAGACAAGGCTAATCATAGGGGCAGAAAGTAAATTAGTGCTGCCAGGGTCCAGGTTGAGGTGGGAATGGAGTATGAATGCTAATAGGTATAGACAACATTTGTTTTCAAAGATGAAAAAATTGTTTTCACTAGACAGTAGTGATAGCTGCACAATTTCCGTGAATATACTAAAAAAACCCACCAAATTATATACTTTAAAAATGGTGAAAGCGGTTATTTTTATGGTGTGTAAATTTTATCTCAGTAAAAGATTAGTAGGAATGCATAATATTTGGATCAATATTTAAGTTATAATATTTATAAAAATTGATCCTATACTGTACCATGAGACACAATTCACCAAATTTCAAAGAATGTAGTCATTTAGAGTGTGACTACATTTAATTAATTAATCTAAAATTAATCCACAATTGATCCAGAAATAAAACAAGTAGAAGCTTGAAAAGTTTAATATGTTTCAAAATTTTAAAAAATATATTTATAAAATCCAGTGGATTCAGAATAAATCACAGTGGAACTGGAAAAATATTTTACCTTAATTGAGGTGAAAATACTAATTACAAATAAAAATTTGCTGATTGTAACTTGCCATCATGCTTAGAGAAAAAAATTTAATAGCTACAAATAGAAGAATGGGGTGAAATTCAAAAGCTTATGTGTATTAAAGAAACCGCATATATAATTTAATATCTTCCCACAAAGTCCCATTTGGTCTGGTAATTTATGAATTCTACCAAATATTTAAGGAAAATAAATGTCAATCTACACCAACCTCTGTAAAGAATAAGGGAGAACTGTCCTACACTTCTTTAATTACCCTTTGTATTAAAACCTGACAAGGATGTTACATGAAAAAATTGTTGGCCTATCTCATAAATAAACATAAACATAAAATCACGACACTATGTTAGTATAGTGAATCCAGAATATATAGAACAAATTATTTATCACAACCATGTTTGATTTATTCCAGAAATGTGAAGTTTAACATCAAAAAGTATCAATGTATATTTTACCATATTTTCAGAATTAATGAGAAACATCTTATAATCATTTTTTCATAGCCCCTTAGTTTTCAATTTTTGTTCAATGAACCCAGATATACCACCATTCCTGTAACTATTACTGAAGTTTCAGGGCTTTGCGTATGCACTATAATAAAAATATGTCAACTCTTGAGGGCACCTTTCAGGAAAATCTGCTAACAGCAGGACCCTTTGAATCACATCTTGCAGATCAAACTGGCATTACTTTTTCAGCTATTCCTCTTGAACTCCCTCTGAAGCTACAAAGAAAAGGAAACAATAATCATAATTACTGAAATGGAATAACATGGTATTCTGTATCCACCTTTGCCAAAATATGCCTCTTTGCTTGTTAAAACTTTAGAAAAGGAGTGAAAAGTTTTATGTGTGCCAGAGTTGACTTTGAAGTCCTGTCTGTAGCAGTTACTTGAAGTAGAAAGAGGTAACTTCATCTCAAATAAAATCTGCTTATAGAATGAACATCACTCCCAGATTTTTTTTGTTATTCAAGTACAATTTAAATGTTAAGATAATGCTATAGGCACACTACAAACTACTTTCTTATTTCAAGTTAGTTACTTATTCTTTGATATAAATTGCTTGATATTATAAATTATTAAATAACAACATTACAATCTGAGTAACCTAAGGTTGATGTAAAAATATGAATAATAATGCTAACATCTATTATGAAAAAATGATGTTCCTATACTTTTACACTGATAAAATAGAGAGAGAAGCCATACAATTCTGGAGTGTCCCTTATGTTAACCAAAAAACAATAGCAGAAACCATATCTGTAACTCAGGTATCCATTTTCTACCTTTTTATTGAGATAGACAGAATTTGGCTTAAAATTCTGGCAATGCCACATGCTTAATTTTCTTGAGGCATCAATTTCTCATTTGTAAAAATTGTTGCAAGAGTATCTGTCCTGTAGAAGTTTCATGAAGATTGCATGAGACAGTGTGAACCTTGTCTGGAGGGTGTCTAGCATCCAACATGCACTATCAGATTTGAGTTTGCTTGACTGCCTTCTTGTACCAGACCTTGCATTTCCGTGTCCGTTCACAGCCTCAGAAGAGAGAGCTTCTTAAGCCATCTCTTCAAACCGAACCAGAGATAGACCCTTAATCTAATGGAAACAAATGTAGAGGTTTGGACAAACCAATTATCTTTCTTCAATAAGTAAATTCTGTCATACACACTGGGGCCAACTTGTAGTTTCTTGAATTGCAGGATTATGTAAACTTGGTTTGGGGGCTTCTGCATTAAGAGCCTGAAGGATGTGAGCAGATACTGTTAAAGGGAAGCAGACGTAGCAGCAGGAGAGAAATCTTGTAGCTCCTAAGATACAAAGCTAGCACCCTTGTTCCCTCATATTTCTGACTACAGGTTCAATTCTAATTTTGCTATGTTGTTAGAACTTGCTATATATATTATTTTGTGTCCTTTTTAGGCATACATCTTGGTTACTTTAGCTGGCTTAAATGTGTTCTAATCATTACAATCAAATGAGTGTGAGTTATAAACTACTCCAGTGCTTTTTAAATTCTGGTTTTTAGCGCAACTTTCATTAGTTTTCAAGATATTAAGTTACATCGTGATTTTTAAGCTAGTATTGATTTTTAAGTAGACTCTAAGATTGGTTATGGATAGCACGTAGTGTGAAACTAAAATTTGTAGCCTAAAAATGGTAGATTTATTATATTATATTCTAATATTGAAGAAAAAAGGGAATATGAAGACTACATAAGCCTCAGGAGGAAAAATGATCAGAACAGTTTGTCCAATAGTTGAATGGGTTGTGCGTGAAATACCATGGTCCCACATTATATTATGTATTAGTATTTATAAATATATTATGTAGAATGCTTTTGATGGGAGTAAATAAAAAGAGCTAATTAAAAGGAGATCTTGTAAACAAAGCAAATGCCTGATATTTTTAGCCTCCATCATAGAAAGCGATTCTGGCAAGGATAAGGTAATGGCTTTGGGGTAGATGACCAGTAATGCCTGTCACATGCTAAGTACTAAACAATTTCTAGTTTCTGATTATGAAGTTAGTCAGCATACAAACTAGATTAAATAATTTATGCTAAAATTCTCTGTGTTGATCTAGTTGTCTGTGAATGGGAATTTAGGAAGAAGCTCCAATGAGTCAATTTTATTATTAAGGAAAATCAAATTTTGTCTTCTATATCAAATTATTGATAAAGATAAAATTAGCAACTTCTTTATTTTTTGCTTATTTCTAAAATTTTTTGATAATATTTTAATTACTTTCTTTGGTTTCCCTCTAGGATTAGACCCAGTAACCCAGCAACTTATGCTTCAAACAGCTAAACCAACTTTCGGTCACTTGACAGATGTAAGTAAAATGTTCACATTATGACAAATATCACTTTTCATGGTAATTAAATGTAAACATCTATAATATTTTAAGGTTTAGTTGTCTTGCTACTAAAAATGACTTCATAATATCCACTGTCTAGAAAACAATGGAATAGAATATTTGTAAAAGTTCTTACATATACCTACTTACACATTTTAATGTAATATTTGGTAATATTCGTGTAACATGGAGATATATAACACATTACAAAAACTTTGACTGTCTATCTCAGTAAAAGTGTACCATATAATCAGTCCTACATTAAAAAATTTTCACTAATGCTTTCTTATACGAGTTTTACAGTTTCAGATCTTATGTTTAAGTCTTTAATCCATTTTGAGTTAATTTTTGTATATGGTGTATAATAAATGTCCAATTTTATTCTTTTACATGAGTGCAATATAGACACATAGATGAACGTTGGGGATCTTATGGTAGATGAAAAAAGCCAGTCACAGGAAGAGAAATATTGCATAATATCACTTAAATGAGGTATCTAAATTAGACTCTTGGAAGCCAAAAATAGAATCGTGGTTGCCAGGGGTTGGAGGAAGAGGGAGATAGAGAGTTGCTAATCAACTGGTATAAAATTTCAGTCATACAGGGTGAGTATTCTAGAGATCACCTGTATAACATTCTGCCTAGAATTAATGACACAGTATTGCACATTTAAAATCTGTTAAAAGGGTAGCTCTCATGTTAAGTGTTTTTAACCACAGTAAAATAATAAAAAAAAGTTTCACATTTTTCAACAGCTATACAAACAGTTAAACATATAGTTCAAAACCTGTGGTTCATTTTAATTTCAGTTTTAGCATGCCCTTTTTATGTGAACAGAATATACTTACAGTTGCAATAAATACCCTTTATGCCAATCTTTTGAAAACTTATGTTTATAATGTGCTATAGAATGCTTACAGGACCATTATGAATTGAACTGTATTAGAATATTCAGTTAGCGCATGCTAGAATATTTAATAACTTATACAAGAAATGAGAACCTTGAACAAATTCATGATATAATGAAGAATATGGAGAACATTTAAATCAATAACATTCCAGAGAGGTCTGGAGAAAGCCAGATGGCCTGATGGGATTACTCTACATGAAAGGAAGGGAGAACCCATGTCCACATGTCTGGAGTGGGTGTTTGTAGAAGGTGGCAGACTATGATGTGTGATATGAGAAAATAGTAGAGAAGTCAAAGGGGAAAGGAAACAGATTGGCAGTTTAACCAAACAGGGTCTTTGAGGAACCAGAAATCCCTAAAGGGAATTTTTCAAAACTAACTTGTTTCTGCATTTGTAGGTATAACTAAATCGCTTTGCTGTACACCTGAAACTAACATGGTAAACTGACTACACTTCAATAAAAAAATAAGAATTAAAGAAAAGAAAAATAACTTGTATATAGTGTGGTACTCAGGGCTAGCCCTCCCCTCCATCTCCCCACAAAACCCTTCGTGAAATTCATGTAACTCACTCTGATGATTTCAGTGTTTTCTTATGGCTGAGTTTGATGTGCTGAGTACTCCTTTAAGGCTAAAGTGAGGTGAGAATAGAAGTTCCCCAAAGGGGACAATATCTGCGTTATATTTTGAGAACACATCAGGGACTTAAGAATTAAGGTGCAGCTCTCAGTTTTGAATCAGAGCGTCATAATGAACGTGAGACAAGAGCATTTCCTCACTGTGGTTGCCTAATGGCACGAACCATGATGGTAGTTGGCATATGACTGAACAGAAGAAGGACATTAGGAGATGGGTACTGTGCACAGTTTAATATTAGAATATTCAAATCAACTGCTAAATACATGGACCATTTCATGTATTTGAGTGAAAGAACTAAGAAATGTTATTCTGAAGTTTTAGGCTAGTAATGAGTAGATAATTGAGCCACAATAGTTAATCAGATCTTAACATATTCAGTTATTCCAGGTTTGTTATAAGATGTCCCTGGCAGATGTCACCTGTAGAGATGACAGGTGAGAAAGTACTCTGCTGGGTGACTGGATCACCAATCAAGTATTGAATGATTTGTTAAGGCCAAAAGCTGCCAGAAAATAAAGAAATATATTGCGAATGTAATGCCAGTAGCATGTGAAAAATATTTTGATTTGTGGTTAGAATATGCCACTGAAATGCTCAGGAGTAGCAGGTACAGACTTGAGACATGAAAAAGATTAGAAAAATCATTTGTAAGACCCAGTGCTAGGATTTGCATAAGGTAGACACGTCTCTGTTTTGGTGGCATTATGTGATAAAGTGGAACGTAGCTGGGATTTAGATGACAAGATTCTGATCATAAGTCAAAAAGACAGATAATGAAAGACTTTTACACATATTTTAACACTCAAGAGACTGTAATAAGGCTTCTGAAATATGATGTGAAGAAAATGTTGGAACTACTGAGAAATAGTCACTTCAAGAGCAATTTATAATTAGGCTTCCTGGAAATACTTTGAATTCATTAAAAACCGAACTTTTCCCTTTGTATTTTTCTCTTAGTCAAGCTGATTCAGGAGGAGGAAGGCTGCAGGTAATAATGCCAGCTCTCAGTAGAGAGAAAGGAATGGTAGAATTGAGACTTCAGTTGGCAGTTCTAAGTGGCTCATCTGCAGATTACTAATGTGTAATGCAGCCTGAGGTCACATGTGCTGGAGAACAGGAAAAAATTGGCCTCCAGACCTTGTCCCGGCACTGGGATTGCCCACTAACTTAGTTCTGGTTTGGTGTTTGTCTTCTGTAAAGCTGGAAGGACCCCCTGGGACATGAAGGAGCAGATTTGGGGAATAAAAACATAGGACTTTTCAAGACTGTAGGGAATACAAACACTTAGTCATTCATTTCCGTTATTTTAAGGGTAGAAATCATATCCCTTTCCTAGAGAAATTAAGCTCTTGATTACAAGTGCATTATCCTTTTCATTTTTCAAATAAGAATATAAAACTATATCATATATATATAATGAGCAAGATATATATATATATATATATATATATATATATATATATATATATAAATGAGCACGATTATTACCAGAGAATTTTAAGGAGAGCTTTTATTATATTTATTAGCCTGAATTAATGTATGATAAAGGAGAATGGGCAAAGGGAATAATTATGACCTTAATATAATTAAGAAAAATTTTTAATTAAATGAATAAAACCTGATCTTTCGCTTTAAATACCTTCTTAATAGACTCAATAGGCTAACATTTAATTTGAATAATCATTTGATATGGTCAATTTATTCTAGTACATTTCCTCCTAAACATTCTGACTGCTGTGGACCATCCATACTGTATGATACATGATTTTAAAATTTCGGTTTAAACTGAAATGTTTCTAAAAGATATATAGATAATAATTATAAACATAGACGGATTTTTAAAAGAGTTAGCATGACTATCTTATTTAATACTCCTACCAAATCAATTATGAAAATAAAGTTTAGGAAGTAGAAAGCAAATGTTATGTTGCAATATGAAAACTGCTCTGCTTCTCATTAGAATAAATGTTATACTCTCTTAAAATTACTCTTTATTTAATATGCTTTTCATTTTATGCATAATTATTGAAATCCTTCTGTTTTTAATCACAGTTTTCCAGAAGGAAAAAAAATATAAGACAAATTTCTAGAACTTGGCAATGTTTTCTGCTTTTGAAAACAGATTTTCAAGTTTTCTAGAAGGACTTTTCTTATTGGAACAATTATTTTTTCTTGCATAAATAATTTAAAAATAATAAAGAGCATTTGAGGTTCTCTATTATTTTAATGAGTTACAGTTTTGAAACAAGAATCATTCTATTGCATTTACAATGAAACTTTCATTGTTGCCATTTATTTCTGTGTATAGGATGCATATATATTTGCTCATGAAATACACAAAGTACAGATAGTGAATGCAAATTAGCCAATTTATGCCTGTCATTTGATGTATAATTAATGTTGCTAGGTTTTTCCTAGTGTGCCCCTAGGAAAACCATATACAAATGATTCAATATATATTTAACAGAATGACAGAGAAGTTTGCCAAAGCTGTATTACTTGCGTAGTTGACAACCCCCAGGGAGCTAATGAATTCCAAATTTCCACCACAATTGTCTTAACTCTATCTAGTAGGAAATTAGAGTCATCCCATATGACCTGTTTATTTATTTTTTAACTCATACATATAAATTGACAGCTTAATTTGTGGCACATTCTATTGTTAACCACACTGACTTAATTCAACACTTATCATTTTTGCAATGTGATGATCTTCTAATGGACATGCGTTTATTTTCAGGACCAAAAGTTGCAATTCTAAGGAAAGTTACGTCTCACTACTTATGAACAGAATTCTTTATCACAATGGCAGTTTTCTTTATATCTTTAAAGGTTAATATTGTTTACATTTAAAAGGCTTAACAAAACTCTGAAATCTTTAATTATTTAGGTTTTGTTTCAAATTAATGATAAAAATTTAACTATATTTAGATCTGGGGACTCATAATTCAGGATTAAATTGCATATTGATGCTAAGTACATGTATGTGACAGAGAGGAAGAGAGAGAACAGAGAAAGAGAGGAGAGTCTGAGAGAGTGGTGCAGAATTTGTGAAGTTGCCCTCATGAGGGAGACAGAACAATGATACAAATTAACTAAGTTACAATTACAGAATCTTGGAAATTTTTACACAGAAAAATTGAAATACAATGTTATGTGACCATTTTGCTGCACTTTATTATTTTTATCTTCCTATAGATATTTATACTGAAGCATAATATGCACATATATTATGCAGATGGGAAAAGCATACAGTTCTTAAGCGTACAGGTCGGTGAATTTACATGAAGTGACAACACCAAGTAATCACTACAAGGCTGACAAAGTTCACGTTACAGGACATGGCCAGTACCCCGGGAACCTCCCCCACATCCCTGCTGTCTCCCCAGAGGGAAGGATTCATCTAGCCTTCTCATCATAGGCTAGTTTTAGCTCCTCTAGAACTCTGTGTAAGGCGGAATTCTATAGTATGCATTGTTTTTTTTCATTGGCTTTCCCTCCTTTATGTGATGTGTGTCACATCTGTCAATGGTATCGTGTGTAGCAGTTTTTTTTTTTTTTATTGGTGAAGGACAGTGCTTGGTGTAAATATGCTAGGACTCCATAGTAAACATAAATACAGTTGATTTTGCCTCTTATGGACATTTTGTTGTTTCAAGTTTTGGGTTATAAAGAACAATCCTATTGATCCTAGTTCTAGGCAAGATGGAGTAAACCAGCTCTTCCCTTTTTCTTTCACTGAAGGAAGCTATAAACCCTGGATGGAATGCATGGAGAAGTAAATGAGTGTTCTAAAAAGTACACAGTGGCAAGTTCATTGGGGAAGAAGCATCAAAGTATCAAAAACTGGCAGTGAATTGACCATGTATTTTCCCTTGTTGCCTGAGCTTGTGGGTGAGGGCAGCCTCGGAAGTCCAAGGCAAAATGAGTTAACTCATGCCCTCGTTTTCTGGCCAGGGAAATGAAAAGGAGGACCATAGAGAATTGAGAAGTATCAGGGAGGAAAAATGAGGTGAAGGCATTGACAAAAATGAATTTTTTAATTCATTTTAAAAAATCTTGAGCTCACACCTGAGCTACACGTGCATAGATCTGTTCCTAATCCACCTTAAAAAAAGACTGAGAACAAAGTCAGTAGATAGACCAGCACCCAGGCTGGTCACAGGTGGTACACACTGGGGACAGATAGGAAGAGCACTTCAAAATCTTTGGAAACTTAACTGATAGTTTCACAGCCCACGAAAGGTGTGCTGCAACTTGCAACCTGAACTTAACCAGGTCTATCGTCTGCTTACATAAACATAGGCTCATTCTCATCAATATTTAAATAAGACACATCCACACACATACATAATATAATATCTATTTGTCTGTCTTATTTTGAACATAATCATACTATCTGTGGATAATGACAGATTTATTTAACCTTTATATTTCTTACATTATATTTACATTTTCTTGACATTACACTGGCTAACACGTCTAGTATAATATTTAATAAAAGTTGGGATGAAACAATTTCAGTATTGCACCATTGAACTGCATATTTATATGCATATACTCTTTGTCAGATCAAGGAAATCCCCTACAATTCTGGTTTGTGAAAGGTTTTTATTACAACTGTTACTGAATTTTTCCAAGCGATTTTCTTCTGAATCTTTGAGAGAATAAAATTTGTCTTCCTTCTTTTAAAATATGATGAGGAATATATAAATGTATAATTGAATCATCATGCTGTACACCAGAAATTAACACATTATAAACTGATTTTACTTCAATAAAAAACAAGAATGATTTTCACATTTTAGAAGCTTGTAAGAAAGAAGAGAAACAGAAGGTGAAAAAAAATGACACCAATACTATTTACATATTCAATCAATGTTTTCCTTCTGTAATAAAACCAATTTGGTATTACTTTGTTATAATACTAAGTTGACTATCATAATTCCTTATGTAAAATTTTGTCAGATACTCACCAAAAGAAGAATTGTGTGACATGGTGGCTATGTTGTGTAAATTCACTTCATTGTAGTAATCATTTGACAATGTAAATGTATATCAAATCATCATGTTGTAAACTGTAAATATTTATAATTTTATTTGTCAATTATATGTCAATAAATCTGGGGAAAATAAATAAAATACAATGCCATCAAAACCATGAAATACTTAGGTATACTGAAAAATTTTTAAATATTGAGAAAAAAACAAAAAAAGACAAATAATTGTAGAAGTATACAGTGTTCATGATTGAAAGATTCAAAATTGTTAACTTGGCAGTCGTTACCAATTTGATCTATGGTTAAACACAATTACAATACAAATCCCACCATGTGTTTCTCTAGAAATTGACTGAGTTGATTATAAAATTTATGTGGAAATTTTAAGTACACAGAATAGGCAAAATAATTTGGAAATACATAAAAACACTTCAAATAGATAAGCACAATTTAGAAACAGATGAACGACATTTAAAAACATACTAGAGAGCTACACTGACCAAGTGATATTGGTGTGTGATTCAATGGAACAGAACTTACAATACAGAGGTAGACCCATGCATCTGTGCATATATGGTCAACAAAGCTTTGCCAAGGCATTTTAAGAAGGAAACAAAAGTCTTTTCAGCTTTCTGTGATGGAAACATTGGATATAAATATGAAAAATACAAGCCTCATCCCATCTCATTTATACAGTTTAACTAAAGAATGTCAAAACTACAAATTTCAGGAGAAAACTTTTCAACTTTGGAGTAGACAAAGATTTATTAGACAGAAGACAGAAACCATGAACCAAATAAAGAAAAAAGTGGTAAAAGCTGAATTAAAAATTTAAAACTTCTGCTCTTCTAAGATTATGTAGTGTTGATCGTTGTACAGCTTTGATAATATATGAAAAAATCACTAAACTGTATACTTTAAAAGCATAAATTTTATGGTAAGCAGGTTATATCTCAGTAACTCTGTTATTAAAAGGCATGGTGAATTAAATGAAAAAAATAAACCATATATTAGAACATATTTGCAAAATACATATCTGATAAATAACTTTTATCCAGAATATAAAAACATCTCCTACAAAGAGGGAGAAAAGAAAGAAAAACTAATTAATATATTGTCAAAGTTTCAAATACACAAAACAAGATATACTAATAGCCCAAAGCACATAAAATTAGTCTTCAAAATAATAAATAATAAAACTATAATGAAATATCACTCTTCAGGTAATAAATTTGAAAGACCGACATTACTAAGATTTGGCTAGGATGTGAAACTACTGGAAATCTAATGTGTTGTCGGTGGAAATGAATTATGATACAAACCTCTTCAAAAAACACTTAGGCAAAATTACAGAGACTCTGAATGATGTCATTTTCCTCCAGAAAATTGACTTTGTTTTTCTAGATAGCAGAAAGCATATGGGGAGGTCACCTTGATTTAATTAAGACTGGTCTTATTTCAGTCCTTGGGATTCTAACAACAGCATCTTCTCCTTCCTGGACCTGCCCATTCTACAAATAGGCCTAAAATTGTTCCCAACATGAGGGATAAGATTATTAAAGTTACAGTCCTTTCTTTCAAGGGACTGAGAACTACAGACAGACTTGAACATAACTGATGTTAATAACTGTAACATAACAGCAAAATTGGTTAGTTTTATGGCAGTGGGGGAGGCTGGGAGCCACTTACATACTTATGCTTTAAGTCTTCTAGACTTTAGAAATTTAAAAAATATGTGTATATATGTATGTATATATATATATACACATATTTTTTAAATATATATATATTTATCTTCTCAAACTCTTGCAGCTGGGGTGATCATGTAGCCCAGTTCCAGCCAATGAAATATTTATAGGAGTTTTCTGTAGACAGCTTGACTTCTAAAGATACAGGCAATATCTCCTAGCAGAATGTTTTTGACCTTTCCCCCCATTCTAGCCTAAAACACAGGTTTTGAGAAAACAAGTGGTCAGATTTTTAAGCTGCATGCAAACACATGTTGCAGCAAGAAGATGTTTCCTTGACTACATATGTAATTAACAGGCTGCCTACCCACAGGTTGCATGTATCATTAATCCGATCAACCTCTGACTTCTTTAAGCCATTGTACTAGGGTTATTAGTATGTACTCTTACCACCAACAATGGACAAGAGAAAAGAACAGCTACTTTTGTAGGTAGAAATTACAGAGAAATGTAGATGGCGTGGTTCTACAGGGAAAATATAGCATTTTATCTACACCCTGAAAAATGGATAGATTTTTCTTCAGATGTAGATATTAGGAAGTGGTGAGATGATCTGGAAGTTAAGCAACATGTGAATCATTTAGTAAGGAAAACACAAGAGTGAAATGGAGAGAATACGATGCTCATTCATGGTAGAGAAGTCTGAGAAGAAATTTGGAGCCATATTTTGCAAATGGCTTCATTTTTATATAGCCATATCTTCTCCTATGGTCACTATGATTCCATTGAAATTTTTAAGCAGGAAGGTCTCTTGGGGTTCCTGAACCCAGTTACAAAGTGTTTGTGTGTCTGTGTGTGTGTGTGTCTGTGTGTGTGTCTGTGTGTGTGTGTCTGTGTGTGTGTGTGTCTGTGTGTGTGTGTCTGTGTGTGTGTTGTGTCTGTGTGTGTGTGTCTGTGTGTGTGTGTCTGTGTGTGTGTCTGTGTCTGTGTGTGTCTGTGAGTGTGTCTCTGTGTGTGTTGTGTCTGTGTGTGTGTGTCTGTGTGTGTGTCTGTGTGTCTGTGTGTGTGTCTGTGTGTGTGTCTGTGTGTGTGTGTCTGTGTGTGTGTCTGTGTGTGTGTCTGTGTGTGTTTGTGTGTGTGTCTGTGTGTCTGTGTGTGTCTGTGTGTGTGTGTGTGTGTGTGTGTGTGTGTGTCTAGGCTTCTCCACTCCAACAGTGATTCTGAGAAGCCAGCAGGTGTCGAAAAAGTCAACTCGATTCTGACACAATCTACCCTGAGACAGCATTTGATTCTGCAGATAAAGGGTCCAGTTCCACAAGATCACCATCTACTTCAGGTCAATTGCAAGTCCCGTGCTTCTGATCAGCTGCTATAAATCACAAGTTCCCATGACCACACCCTTGGCTTAGGTTAATTTGCTAGAATGGCTCTCTCCAGGAAATCTATTACTCATTAGATTACTGATTTAGTACAAAGGATGCTAGAGGATAATAACAGTCAGACAAAAAGATAATAGGGTGAGGTCCTGAACAAAGGAGCTTCCGTCCTTGTGAAGCTTGTCCCAGCACCTAGAAGATCTGGTTCCCCAACCTGGAAGCTCTCCAGATCCCCTCCCTTTGGGTTTTTAGGAGAGTTGCATTACATAGGCATAATTGTGTAACTCATTGGACACTGGTGATTGAATCAACCTCTAAACCCTCTCCCCTCCCAGAAAATCAGGCGGTGGGACTGAAATTTCTAACCCTCTATTCGTGGTTCCCCTGGCAACCAGCCCCTCTCTGTGGGTGCTTTCCAAAAGTCCTGTTAATTAACATAAACCTGGTAGTGGTGGAAAGGCACTTCTTATGAATAAGACCAATTTCACCTTTGTGGCTCAGAAAAGTTTTCAGGAACTGAAGATAAGAGACCAAGTATTGTAACAGAAGATTCTCTCATTCTTCTTATTGCTTAGGAAATTCCAAGGGTTTTGTGAGTTGTGGCTGAAGAACCAATTATGAGCTGTGGATAAAAATCAAATATATATTAGAAACATATTTTGGTATCTGAATGACTATATATGTGTATATATATATATATATAAAATACATAATGATAATGCAGAATGTATACAGTGAATGCTTGATAAAAACTGCTTATGTGGAAAATAGCTTGGGGGAATGATTATAGGAAGGGTTTGATGCAGTTACCTACCCCAGGTATACTCAGTTCTGTGACTCCCATACAAATACATTGAAATGATGTAACATCACGTAATTTTTGGTCATGTAATTCAATCTCTAAATCTCCATATGACAGTGGCTTTTGATTTTTTTGAGGGATGCCTATATCTACATATCTACATACAGTTACAAAGGGTAAAATCAACAAGAGTGTGCTCCTGTTAAGAATCCCAAGGCATCTAGTTTGTTGAATATTTTTTTCTTGACCTGGCAAAGCTCCAGTTCATTGAACTTCTGGGCACAAAAGCAAGAGACATCTGTTCAGTTGAGCTTTCTGTTAACTGATATGTTAATTAAAAATGACTTTTAGCTTTTAGCATTTTGCTTATTTTTCATAATGCATGTGCCCTGTGGCATTTCACAATGGGTGTTGTCTTTTAAAAAAAATCTCCAATACAAATAAACAAAGCAAGCTATTCATTATTGCTTCTGGACTTAACATTGTATATGATGTAACTCTAAGTGCTTTCTTTCACCTTTCTCTGGCCAGAATATTCTGGGATTGCCTCCAGGATAAAGATCAGCTCAGTGAGATTCATGCATCTGTCACATCTGGACTATCTCAGTGTAGCCTAGTCAGCGTGCACAGAGAGGGGGTGAAGGCTGCAGTTTTCAGAAAGTACAGCAGTCTGTTTGTATTTTGCAGCCAAAAGCACAAGCTTATTATCAAACTGCCTACTTTCGAATGCAGGGTTCTGATACATTATTTTTATTATTCGCACTAACACCAGTCACAAAATAATCAAGACAAATTCGCACTAAGCTAGAAACCTTTCAGCATCTCTATGGAATGCAGGAGAAAAAAGACCTCCAGTCCTTCTTTTGGCATTCTAACTTTTAAATAGATATATAGCTTGTGAGAAGAGACAGTAAATCCATAAATTAAAATATAATTGTAGAGGAACAACAACAACAACAAAACAAAACCAATGAACCTGCCTGAATATGTGCATAACCTGCTGGATTTTCCTGTTTTCTTCCATCTAGCCTCTAGCAGAGATGGTTATCCATTTCTGCAAATGCTGAAGGTTAGTGGAAGGAGGAATTGAGCTTAAATAGTATATTAGACAATATAGTATTAAAATGAAGATTGATAATATTTTACAGACATACATACATAGATACAAATGTAGATGTAGAGATATACGGTAGTTTCTAACAGGGTTACACTTTTATATTTCAGGATTAAACATAGTACTTAATATTTCAACATGGACGCATATATACTAGGTCCACCTGCTGATAAATATTTGTAGGTAGTAATGTACACCAAGCTGAAAGATCATGAAATTTAACATTATCAGAAGATCCAAAATGATGTGTTTAACATATGATTGTTATAATTCTAACCATCAAAACAAAGCTAATCTGAACTTGCTGATCCATTTACATTCTTATGATAGCAAAAGTACCTTACTAATTTACAAAAATAACTTGTTATAAAAGTAAAACAAATGACTCTTATGAGATTTTAATGTTCTAAATTATTATTTTTAAAATATTTTAATATTTTTTGAAGTATAGTCAGTTTACAGTGTTGTGTCAATTTCTGGTGTACAGCGTAATGCTTCAGTCATACATGAACATATATATATTCATTTTCATATTCTTTTTCACCATAAGTTACTACAAGATATTGAATATAGTTCCCTGTGCTGTACAGTATGAACTTGTTGTTTATCTATTTTATATGTAGTAGTCAGTATCTGCAAATCTCAAACTCCCAATTTATCCCTTTGCCCCTACCTTGGTAACCATAAGTTTATTTTCTATGTCTGTGAGTCTGTTTCTGTTTTGTAAATAAGTTCTTTTTTTTTTTTTTTTGTCCAGATTCCACATGTAAGTGATATCATATGGTATTTTTCTGGTTTGATAGTCGTCTTTTGTATTAGCTTGTTTTCTTTTTGGTTTTTGTGACTCTATTCTATGCTTTTGATTTGTGGCTACCCTGTTTTTCAAGTATGTTAACCCCTTACTACATCTGTTTGCTTTAGACTGGTAGTCGTGTAGGCTCAAACACATCCTAGAAAGAATGAAGAAAAAAAAAAGGAAAAGAAAAAAGAAAGGGAGAGAGAGACGAAAAAAAATCTTTATTTTCTTGCTCCCATCTCCCACCTTTAATGATTTTGGTGTCTTTGTTTTTTTTCACATATTCATGTTTATTCTCTTGCAACTCATTGTAGTTATTGCATTTCCAATTATGCTTTTCTTGCTTCTATAGCTTCCTGCTTCTTTTCTATTTAGAGTAGACTTTCAGTATTTCTTTTAGGATGGGTTTAGTATTGCTGAATTCTTTTAATTTTTGCGTGTCTGTGAGATTTTTTATCTCTCCTTCTACTTTAAAGCATAGTTGTGCCAGATAGAGTATCCTAGGCTGCATCTTCTTCTCATTCAGGACTTTGAATATATCCTGCCACTCCCTTCTGGGCAGCAGTGTTTGTGTAGAGAAATCAGCTGAAAGCCTTATGGGGGTTCCCTTGTAACTAACTCTTTGTTTTTCTCTTGCTCCCCTTAAAATCATTGCTTTATCTTTCACTTTGACCGTCTTAAGTATAATATGTCTTGGTGTAGGTCTGTTTGGGTTCTTCTTGTTTGGGGACCCTCTGTGCTTCTGGTACTTGGATATTTGTTTCCTTCTTTAGGTTTGGGAAGTTCAATCATGATTTCTTCGAATACCTTTTCAATCCCTCTTTCTCTTTCTTCTTTTTCTGGGACCCCCATTATGCACAGGTTGGCACCCTTTATATTATCCCATAGGTCCCTTATATTTCTGTCACTGGTTTTTACTTGCTTTTCTGTCTGCTGTTCTGATACAGTGATGTCTGTCATCCTGTTTTCCCAGCCACTTATCCGTTCCTCTGCATTGTCTGGTTTGCTTTTGACTGCCTTTAGCTCGGCTCTTATCTCAGCCACTGAATTTTCTGCTTTTAATTGCCTCCTTTGTATAGTTTCTATTTCTTTTTCATAGTATTCTCTCTCTCTATTCCTAGTTATTTCCTTCAGTGCTTTATTCACCCCTTTTTTGAAGTCATGATCTAGTAGACTGTCGAGGTCTGTCTCATTGATCATTTTTTCAGGGGACTTCTCTTGTTCTTTTAATTGGGTGTGGTTCCCTGCTTCTTCATTTTACTTATATTTCTCTGGCTCTGTGGATTTAGGAGTATCAGTTATCTACTGTGGCCTTGAAGGGCTGTTTTATTTTTTGTTTATTTGTTTTTATTTAAAATGGGAGCATTCCTGTGTAGACTGTGTGCATCTAATAGTTTTGTTGCAATGGCTCTTCTTAGGATGGATGGTCACCGCGTCTTTCTTCCATGAATGTTGGCTGTTATCCTTTGATTGGGGGTGTGGTTGGTGTTGTGATCAGAGCCTGCCCTGATTCTTGCTGTTGAGCAGGGCCTCCTTTTTAGTTCTGTGGTTGTCACAGCCTCAACAGGGGCCAGGTCTACTCCCCTGTTGCTGGAATAGAGGCTTTTAGACCCGTTTCTGAGCTGTGGTGTGCGGTAGGCAGGGTTGGAGCACTTCAGCTGGGAAGGTCACTGAGTGCACCTCCACAGGAGATGTGCCCTGGGAAGTGCCCTCTGTGGTGTCGACTGTACTTGTGATGATGCTGGCTTACAGAGTACTCTCTGTTGACACTGTCTTTGTCCCTGCCCTAGTTGCGGGAATGTCAGCCACCTGCTCTGGTGTCCCCCAGGTTCTGGGCCCCAGGAACCACCAGTGCAGATCCGCCAACGTCCAGCACTGGGGCCAGCCGTGGTGAGCGTGCAGTCATACACCTGAATCCATGGTGCACCGCAGGATCAGTGCAGATCCCAGCCCCACCTCTGCACACAGTGTGGTGTACAGTAAATACCCGCACTCTCCCCCACCGTGCGCCACCACTCTGCTCCCTGCCTTTTGGTCCTAGAGGCGTAGGTCCACAAAGGGTCCAGAGAGAGCAATCTATCCTCTGTGCCTGCGGCTGTAAACAAATCTCAGTTCTGCCTGTGAAGTTGCAGGACCACTGGGTGTGGATTCAGCTTTCGGCCTTGCTTCTATGCAACACTGATGGCTAAGACAGAGCCCCACCTCTCTTCTCATGAGAACACACTAACAATAGAACCAAGCAGAGAAAGTAGCTATGGCACAGCTGTGTTGCACCCCTCCCCACCAAGCACACCAGCTTTTTTATGGGGTCCCAGGCGGTTCTGTTCTGCACACACCCCCAGCCAGAGCTCACACTGCCCTGCAGGCCCCTGAAGCTGCCTCTGTGCAGTGGGCACCAGCCGTCTGCCTGGGCTCCTCATCCATCTCCACCAGCCAGTCCAGGCTTGTCCCTGCTGGATTATGTCTAGGGGTGGGGATCGCAGGAACCCTCTGTGCCAGTTTCTCTTAGTTCCGGCTGCCAAGTGGCTGCCATTTTCTCTTCTGAGCCTTGGAAGCTCCACTTCTGTCCCCACTGACCTTCTGGCTGGAGAGGGGGCGTCCCAGTGTGAGGGTGCCTTTCTTCCTTTGCCACTCCCTCCCCTCAGGACCGGTCCCACATTGATTTTTTCTTTTTTCTTTCTTTCTTTTTCTTACTAGATTTTGTAAGAATCCTGTATTTCAAAGTGAGAGACACTCTGCCAGAGTTCAGTAGGTGTTCTGTGTGATTCAGTGGGTAGGTAGATGTAATTCTTGGTGTATTTGTGGGGAGGATGAGCTGTGAGTCTCTCTATTCCTCCTATTCTAAATTATTTTAAATTGTTCCAAAACATGATAAAGGGATATTTCTAAAAAAAATTAAAATTTAGAAAAGATGAATATAAAGCAAAATCAACACCTTCCTTTCTCATAAATTTTGTGTTACAATGTCAAAAGCAACACTTTCCTAAAAATTTTAGCTGTGTCTTTACCAAACTTCTCTAGAACACCTACGTTAAGAAAATCTTAATCCTAGATTTTGGAGAATGAGAGATTTAAAAATACATAATAAAATTCCTTTCCTTTAGTGGATTTTGTAATTTATTTTGGAATAAAGTTACATAATAATGGAATGGAATGAGTGGGGGTAAATTTTCGGACACTGGTATGTGGTGATTTCCTTGTTCTCCTGCCTCTGGCAGTAGTATCTTGATCATCACCAAAACTTCTGATAACTATACTAAGTGTTTTGTATGTTATTTAAATTTCATGACAATGGTAAAGCATATGTAACGTTATTATTCTCACTTTACCGATTGGGTACGGAGGCCATGCTTGTCTTTGTGAGTTTAGAGGTGATGCTTTTAACCTCTTCAGATCCATTCTCTGTCCTGTTTTCATGGTGATCTATTTAAATAAATAATTTCCGATCATGATACCTTCCTTGCTTTTCATTTTGTCAGTGACTGCCCTTTGTGAACAAAACCAAATCTAAATTTCCTAATGTGGTATGAAAATAGATATGGTCCTGCCCATTTCTCCTGTCCCTTACCTCTCTTCACTTAGCACTTTAAAACCTTGTGTCCTACCATCCTGGATTCTTTGTAGGTTCCAGTGTGCCAGCTTGTGTTTCTTGCTCTGGCTGGAATTTCCTTTTTCCTTCAACTTGTGACATAGACTTTTTCTTTGTAATAAACTCCAGTGTCATCTGCATCAGCAGAACTTTGCTGACCCTTGAAGTCACTGACCACCTTCCCCATTTGCTTCTATATTATTCTGTGCACACATTTATTGGAATGTTTTAACTTGTGTATCGATCTCCACTCTTAATCCTGCTATCTTTGTGTATGGAACATAATAGACCAACACAGCAAATATTCATTAAATGAATAAATTAATGATTCCCTTTATTTTATAAATTAAAGAACTATTTAAGGAGGGGTGATTTATTCAGTAGAAAATAATGACTTAGATAACTAAGGTAATGTTATCTGATTCCCAATTTAATTCTCTGTTTATTACAACACTGTGTTACTATTAAAGTCTAATATGGGCTTTGTCTTTCTGGGTTACCCTTGTGTCTCTACCATCTAACATAGTTTCTAGTAAATAATGATTAAATGAATGCCTGAATTGAAATAACAAAATATAAGACAGAAGGAAGAATAAGAAGTGGGAGGAAGATTACTTATTGAAAACAGAGGTAATGTCTTCTCCAGTTCTACTAAAATAAATTGCCTGGAACATACCAGGTTTTCAATAATTATTTATTCATATAATTAAATACACTTACAAAGCATTTGGGACTTCAGATATCTGGTTATACATATATCCTGGAAAGAACTCTTACGTTATTTTTGAATACTTTTAATAATTAATGAAGATAAGAGACAATCTGTTGTCTTTAATAAGGATTTTATACCGATTTTTCCTCTTCTAAAATATGCACACTTTGATGCACCAAATAAGCCCAACCAAATATGGAGCATTCCTGCACACACACCTTTACCAGCTTCTATCCTTCCACAGGTAAATCTGATGTAAAACTGAAAGCTTTTCAGGCTACAAATACTTTTGGATAATTTTATGAATTGTTTATGAAACTTCAGTTTCCATACTAATAACTTAAAAAGAGACTAAACTATTTCTCTACTAACAAATACAATGATTATTTTGGAAAAATAAAGCATTTCATTGTTTTGTTAATAATGAGTGAGGCATTTTCCAGAAGCAGAGAACCAAACAGGAAAAGAGACTTCAAGGCGCACGGTACAAAGGGATGAAATGTGGATGTTAAAAGAAGGGGCATGTTTGGGTCAAAACGTTCTTTCATTCCTCCATCTGCCTAAATATTTAACTTCAACATTGTTTCATGTCTTCTGTCATCTTGACATCTTTGTCCACTAACTTTTAGACATTATATGTGTGTATTCCATGATAGATGTTTGAGATCCTAGACTGTTAAGCATAAATATTTTCCAACTTTAGAATCACTGTGCTTACAGATAGCTAGAATTATAAGGTCAAAGATTTAGGAGATGGAGAGTTCGGTTTGCAGGGTTCTTGGAAAAGTTTCTTGGAGACGATAAAATTTAAAGATAAGCCTTGAATGATAGTCCAGAATTGGAAATGAATCAGACAACATTGATAGCTGCAAAAAATAATAATAACAATGAAGTAAAGAAGAAATGCAATTTCATCCATTTATATAAGGATTCAGATTGCTGTAGGTTGTGCACATTTTGTTTTCTTTAATTATGTAGTGAGGCATAAGTAACACTTTCAAGCCCTCTTTTGTCATAATTAGACATTATAAAAAATGCAAAGTGAATTATAACAAATAATTTCCCTACAGGTCTAAGAATGATAATAAAACTAGAAAATCTGTGATTATCACAGATACTAACTTTTTTTTTCTAAACCACCCATGTGCTTGCTTCATTGTTAATGATAAACTAAATAATATCAAAATACTCATGCAAGATATTGCTGCATTCATTTTAAAAAGAAAAAAATAGCATTCAGCAGAGCTTCCGTTTTCAAAAGATACTAGAAATGTATTTTTGATGAACACAAAAGCCCACCTAGTCTACATGTCATATTTTATAAATGGAGATATTGCTATAAATGTTAAAATGGTATTTTTACATTTAAAAATTTAATTTATAGTTTATTTAGAATTATCGAAGTGTAACCAGAACATACCTGTTAGTGAAGTGACTGTTCTAGTCCAAGCAATACATTCATGTTCAATTCTGTACGGCAAAAAAATTAAAAGACCCATTATTCTAATCATGCATTTTCTCATGAGAATTAGCTTTCGGTTGGTTTGATTTCCTGTCTTGAAACAAGAAAATCACATTAATCTTTCTCAAAATCCTCTTGGTGCCCTTATGAGTAATTTATTTGACAGCATATCTTTATAGACCCATGTCCTTGTTATCAAAATTTCAAATTGCATATTCTCAGTGTCTGTCAATGATTACCTGTAAGGTAGGGAGTGTGATTGGAGGAAGGGAGAAGACAGTACTTTTTGTTTTTATTTCATATACTTTTGTGCTTTTTAAATGATTACAGTAGGTGCATTTATACTTTTATTTCAGTAAATACAGAAGATAAATACATATCTGACAACACTGTTTAACATCATTTAATCAAGTCCATTAAAAAACTTTATTATTAAAAAATTGGGTTTTAAAATAATTTGGTGTTGAAAAATGTCTCCCTTATACATTCTCTTTAATTCTTTTGACTAGAGATACCAGTTTCCTTTCTCAAAATCTTGACTCATATATTTCAAGAATGAAATATACAGAGGATAACGAAAGTAAAAACTAAGGTCTTTTTTTGTTCTCTAATATTTCCTCTTGTTAACAAAAAAATAAAACAAAATATTTCTACTGGAAATCTATACACAGAAATAACAATAAACATTACTCAATGATCCAGATACATGGTTTCATTTCCCGATACAAATAAATTTGTAAGTTCAGACAGATATAACCTGAATAAAACATGTGTATTGCTGTTTTATATTCCATATCATCTAATGTTCTTTTTAAAAAACAAATTATTGAAGTATAGTTGACTTACAATGTTGTGTTAGTTTCTTATGTACAGCATAGTGATTCATATACTTATGTATTTATGAGTTATACATATATATTCTTTTTCATTACAGGTAATTACTAGATGATAAATATGTAGTCCCCTATATTAAACAGTATGACTTGTTTGTTTATCTATTTTATATATAGAAGTTTGTATCTGCTAATCCCAAACTCCTAGTTTATCCCTCCCCTCCCCTCCCCCTTTGGTAAACATGTTTGTTTTCTATGTCTGTATGTCAGCTTATGTTTTGTAAATAAGTTCATTCATATCATTTTTCTTAGATTCCACATGCAAGTGATGTCACATAATATTTCTTTCTCTGATTTTCTTCACTTAGTATGATCATCTCTAGATCCATCCATGTTGCTGCAAATGGCATTATGTCATTCTTTTTTACTCCATTGTGTATACACACACACACACACACACATATATATAATGGAATAAATATATATGTATACAATGGAATATATATATAGACACAAAATGGAATAAAAAAATGAAATGATGCCATTTGCCGCAACATGTGTATATATATATATATATATACATATACATATGTAGACCAATTTCTTTATCCAGTCATTTAATGATGAGCATTTACATTGCTTCCATGACTCATCTATTGAAAATTGTGCTGCTATAAACACTGGGGTGCATGTACCTTTTCAAATTAGGGTTTTCTTTGGATATGTGCCCAGGAGTAAGACTGTTGGCTCACAGGGTAGAAAAGTGTAGGAGGGCTTCCTCTTTGCCTTCCCCTCTGATTTCCTTCCCTTCCTGTACAGTTCAGTTTTACAGCCAAGGTGGGAGGGGAATGCGCCAGCGAGAAAGGGTGGACTCCGGTAAGAACAGTGTATGGAGGCCCACACAAGAGGAGGCAGCCTGGCTCTGGGTGTTGGGGGGTGGTTAGGAGCACCTCCCTAACTGCAGAAGGGCAGCAGATGCAGTGTCAGACCGTGCGCAGGGTAAAGGTGACATGGTGGGATGGTGCTGAGTGACCTGGCCTTTGCCGCTTGAGAGGGTTGCCCACTTAGGAGGGCTGCCCCGTTTAGGGAATGCAAGCAGGCAGAGGGCAGGTCTACTCTGGATGATCTGGAAATTCCATGCAGGGATTTGGATCTTGAGTAGGGAAGCAGGGTACTTGCATAGGGTGCTGCCAGGCACTAATGTTGGAGCCTGCACAGGGTGAGAGGCTATCTGCGGGGAAGGGGACAGGTGCAGGGTATCAAGCCAGGTACAGTGAAAAGATTGTCCTCTGTGCACTAGGAGGAATCCATCAGTGTGGCACGTGAATGTCCAAGCTTGTTGAAGAGGATGCCAGGATAGTGGGAGGAGGCCTAATGTGGGATGTCTGAGAATGAACTTCCCTAGAAGGGAATCTGCTAAGGGAAGTGGACAGTGGTGGTGATAAGAAATTGGTTATGTACAAGAAGATTATTCAATTGTGGAAATACAGTAAGGATAACTTGAACCACGTTACTCACTATTAGAGAAGTTAGTTATAATAAGAAAAAGAAGAAAAAGATAATTAGAATTGTAATAGGGGAAGAACAAATCTGACTCCATATTAGATCTGTTCATTTGGCTGCAACCCTGTGCTGTTTCCTGGGTTTGGTCATGCTGGTTCTGCACCTTTTGTAAAAGTATGTTGCCTACAGCCTGAAATACACAGGCGAGCCCATTCTCAAGGCTCTGACCGTTAAGGGTATTAACACTTTTCCATTCATGTAAAGATAAAAAGTTGCAGAATAAAAAAGAACATTTGTTTTATTGGAGGTTTATAGGAACACACTAACCCACGTGGACAGCTGCAAGAATAAAGGATTCTGACGCCAAGCAGTTTGCAACAACCGTATCCCCTCCCCCTTTTAGTATAAAAAGAGCCTGAATTCTGACTTGGGGAAGATGGTTCTCCAGGACATTAGTCTGCCATCTTCCTGGTCTGCTGGCTTTCCAAATAAAGTCATTATTCCTGTCCTAGCACCTCATCTCCCAACTTATCGTCCTGTTGCACTTTGAGCAGAATGAGTTTGGACTTGGTAACAGAATGAACCTTATAATAGGGCACTGGAATTGAAAGTGTTGAATATTATCGTGTGTGTGTGTATTTGTTTCATCCACTGAGAACCCTTGAGGGCAGTGCTACTCCACAGCAGCCACCTCTTAGATTCTGAATAAAATTCTTTACTACCAGGGCTTCTTGAAGAACGGGAATTAAAACATGAATTTGAAGTATCTTAGTGCTCCACAGAGTAAGGAAGTGCATACTCAGAGAATGATGGTAATATGTTGACAGGGCACAGAATAAAGGTTTTCACTAGTCAACTCTGGAAAACAATCGAGCACCAACATAAATAATGCTAATAGTGATTTCAATTCTTTGAATAAAATTGAAAACCGTGATTCCAAACACATACAAATAAATGAATGGAATTGAAAATGTAAAGAGGAATGAAGTTTTTCCATAATTTTAAAGCAACTCTCCCATAAAATATGTCCTAATTACAAAGGAAAAAAAAAAGTGATGTTATAGTGGAAAAGTCTGGCAGATACCTTCTTAACCAAGTTAATCAATTTTCCTGATTTTGATGGTACACTATGAGCATGTAGGAAAATGTCTTTGTTTGTAGAAAATACTAAGATATTTGGGAATGATGGTTGGGATTAAAAAAAGGTAGATGTTTCAGTAAGTATATAATGTAAATATAAGAAACTAATAGAATAACAGTTATTAATAAAAATATGACAAAAATTATGAGGGGTAGCAAAGAAAAAGTGGGAAGTATGCAAATGTACTAAATTTCTAATTTTTGTGAGATGAGTAGAAAAATATGTAAATTTGATTTGTCAAGAAGACACAAGTTCTATGGAAGTACCTATGGAAATCAATTTGACAATACCCATCAAAATTTAAAAGGCACTTGTCTCCTTATCCAGAATTTTCATTTGGGGGAATTTATCACAAGCACTGGAACACACAGGAAATTATGTATGTTAAAAGTCTTTAATTGCAAGATTGTTTGTAAGAGTTGAGAATTTTGATTGCCTCAATGTTCATCAGTATAGCCTGGTTAAATAAGAGTAGTATCTGCTTTCAAAGGATACTGAGGTACTAAAAAATGCGGTATTTCCCGATGTATTGATATGGGAAGATTGCCTAGATATTATTGTTAAGTGAAAAAGCAAGAAACAAAGCTGTACATATATTATGAAATATTTAGTGTAAAAATGATAAAAGTAAGAATATTTATAATTGCCTATACATGGATAAATAAAATCCAAAAATAAGTTCTGGAAATTAAATAAGAAATGAGAAGAGCAGTTACTTGAGAGATTTAGGAATGGAACAAAAAGGGGGTGAAGCAAGAAGGGAGATTTTTCATTATTACCTCTTAATTTAGTCTTAAAAGTTGTTGACAAATTACATATGAAAAATTAAATTTAATAATTGGATTAAAATGCAACTGAATTAGAAAAGTCTAAAAGATAAATGCGATAGATTGGATAATAACATATACTAATTCCTAGGACATGTGAATATGTTATCATATATGACATACATATGACAAAAGGACTTTGTAGATGTGACTAAGGTTATGGACCTTGAGAAAGGGAGATTATTCGCGTGGGAGCAATCTAATTTTATGAGTCCTTAAAAGTAGAGAACATTTCCCAGCTGTGATCACAGAATGTTTCTATGGAAAAAAATTAACTTTAACCCCTGGCTTCACTCTACAAAAAAGAAGGATTTTAAAAGATCCAACAGTTAAACATAAATCCAAGAACCATAAAGCTTCCAGAATAAGACACAGAAGAATATGTTTATGACCTTCGTGTGGGCAAGTATTTCTTAGGACATAAAAATCACTGATAAAGTTATTCTAAAATGATAAACTAGTCTCCATCAATATTATCAGTATCTATTTATCAAAATACATGACTAATTAGGTCAGAAGGGTATCCATGGACCAAGAAAAAAAGCACAGCACCTAAGTCTGGATAAGGATGCAGATGCAGAGCATGTAAATCACTCCTATATCAAAAGAAATAAAGCTGAATACTCAATTATAAAATAGGCGAAGTATTTGAACAGATATGTCAGAGAAGAAGATATGGGAATAGTCAAAAAGCACATAAAAGAGTGTTCAATATCATTAATTGTTAGAGAAATCCAATTTAAAACCACAGTCAGAGACTATTTCATATGCAGTAGAATGGCTGCAACTTAAAAATGAAAAAAAGAAAGTATAACTGAATATCTCTGTAGAAAAGTAAATTTCAACCCCTATTTTTACTCTATAAAAATAAAAGTAACATAAAAAGTAACAATAATAATAACTCAAGACAGATGAAAACAAACGTAAAACCTGGAACCATAAATTTTCTAGAAGAAGGCAGAGGAGAATGTCTTCATGACTTGAATGTCATAGGTTGTCATGTAGCGGGATGAGGAATAATTGTAACAGTTGTTTGTTGCTACTGTAGGTATAAAATAATACAACCAGTTTGCAGAAATGTTTGACCATTTCCTATAAAGGTAGGCATACATCTACTCAGTGACCATATTTAACACAAAGATCAATGAATATAGAAATATTTTTCCAAGAATGTTTATAGCAATCTGAGTCTTAATAAAAAAAAATGAAAAGCACAAATAACCATCAACAGAAAATTAATCAACAGTCTGATTCATTAATTCAGTGGAATACTGCTTGGCAATAAAAAGTAAAAATTGGTACATGTAACAACATAAAGTAGCTTACAGAGATTTTGCAAAATGAATAAAACTGGAAACAAAAAAGACATATTTTGTAATTTCATTTAGTAACGTAGTCAGAGATAACAAAGAAAGTTAGAAGTCAGGCAGCAACAGCCTCTGTAAAAAGGGATTTGACTAAAAAAATTCATGAGTGAAATTTCCAGGATGATAGAGAAGTCCTTTATCTTGTTTTAGGTGTTGGTAAGACTTGTGTATACAACTGTCAAAACTCATCAAACATAAAATATAAGCAAAGAACATTTTATTGTATGTAATTTATATTTCAATTTAAAAATAATGTTGGCTGAAATATTGCTTATAAAGGGAAGAATTAGTGAATTAACTCAACTGAATTAATTCAGTTGAATAGTATTTATTGCTTATCAAATTCAAGGAACTGTGGCACAAACTGATTGAGGATATCTCACCACAAAAATGAAGGAAGGAAGGAAGAAAATAAAAATGATTTGATTTTTTTCCTGTTTCATTTAGTCAACAAATTTTTATTGAGCACCTGCTATGTCCTCTATACTAGGCACTGGGGATAGAACGATAAACCAGTCAAGTGAATCACTGCCTTCACAAAGCTTTTAGTGGAGAGAAAAACTTAAGTATATAATTTCAGAGATTCCACTCGAATTGAACCAGGCAAGTCCACACTGAGAAGATACTTGAGCAAGCTAACGATGAATAATGGAGGAAGCCACCTGCAATTTTTGGACAAAGGAGATTAATTTAAGAGTTTATTTTGATAGTGAAATAAATTATCTTTCCGTGTTACAGTCTTTTGGGTTATTTCATGCAAAGAATAGTATGAAAATAATAAAACTAAGTGTGGTTTTAAAAATATAATGGATCATTACTTTTATTTTTGAAAGAGAAATAGTTTTGGCATCAGTGCAGAGATTGGAACGTGGAAGATATCATTATCTAACACAGAAACAAAATTCTACTCTTAACGAAATCAAATGATGCTAATGACGCTGCTAGGAAATCTTACACATACTGGTCAGAATTTCTTACACGTGTGAGAGGATCTAGGGTTTCCACTCTCTGCATATGTTTAGTGTGTCACCCTGGACATCTGCTGTTAGACATCTGTTTTTTGTTTTTGCTGAAAGATGTCTCGTTTGGACTGCCAAAAGGAGAGCCGGGTCATTATTTATTCCATAATGTGGAGTTATCCAGCAGATTATCCTTGTATGAGGAATAATAATGTCAGTAAACTCATAAACACTACAATTAATCCTTAAGTTTGCTCCACACTGGGGGTGATTACAGGCATGATTTCAAAGGAAAACGTCAAACTATCACAAATCTCCAAATAAAAACTCAAGCAGTTTCACGTAGCATTTATCACTTGGGAATCATTGTAAACTTATTTTCTGAATACTAAGTTAAAGACATAAATAATGACCAAGGTAAGATACTTATGTGAGTGATAAATTCCCTAGGTTTGAGTTATGTTTAGTGTAGTTTGAGTTCATATATGTTTGGAGGAAATGAATATTCCAGGTGGCTTACTCTCTATTAATTTATTTGATTATTTTATTAATTACAAGTTATTATCTATCATGTCAAACAGCTGGGAACTTACTGTTTTATATGAAAGGCTAAGTTCCAGAAGAGAAATAAGCTGCTGTACATTATATATCTTTAATACCCTTATTACATTACATATTATAATGTACAAAACCAAATCATTGTCATTTGAATTATTTTGATCATATCTAGGCCATAAGGTACTGTTACAGGCTTTGATATGAATAGCTGGAAAGTTAAGTGATTGACTTTTTTCTGCCAAAAAAATCTGTTTTTAATATTCATGTTTTATTGTGTTTTTTTAAAATGTACAAAACAATAGACATTAATTATGTCTTTGTCCATTTACATTTGATGATAAAAAGCTCTTTGGGAGACTGTTAATAAGATAGTTGCTTATTTTTAATTTTTATATACATATTATATAAGCCTTTATTCAGCATATATGTAGACCTATATTCACTCACTGTGTTCACCATTTAAATTTAAAAGCAAAACAAGATGACATACACAGAAGAAATGGAATAATAGTCTTAGTGCTACATTGCACCAAAGAGATCATGTTGATCAAGTCTTTGTTTAAAAGATGGGAACAGTTCTAATTTCAACCCTGTTTCTTGGTTGCTTTGTATTTTACGAAATGAAAGTGTGTTAAGACACAGGAATGCCTGGAAAGTTTGTATGTATGTGTGTGTGTCTGTGTGTGTAAGACTTTATATGAATATAACTAAATTATTAATGTATGGTAATTATTCATTATAAGCTACCAGTAAAACTTTATCTTAAGAACCTGTTTGTCTTTGAAGATATGACTGTCTTCTTATCTGAGTCATTGCTCAAATAGGTTATCCCGTATCTTTTTACTATGCACCTGTTTGACTTCTATTATTTTCCAGTCACCCAGTTAGTTATACAGACTCCTAAATAATTGAAAAGAAATATTGGCTCATTTAATCAATCTAATCTTATGTTTTCTTATAGGAGGATGTCAAAAATGAATATTTGCAAAAGGAACAAAAAAAGGAATGGAAACGTTTCAAGGTAAAACACTACATATTACAACAAAATATATAGGAAAACTAATCATTCTTTCTTCATATTAAACTGTAGTAAATTAGGGATAACTTTTTCAGAGAGTATGAATATTAAGGAAAATTAAGTAATTATAATAAATGGATATTAATGAAAATACCTAAACTGAAAAATTCATTGTTTAATTCTTTGTAGTAACTCCATTTTTATTTTAGAGGGTAGAATATGCATTAAGTTCCTGCTTTGTGCTGAGCAGTTTATATTTGCTGTACCATTTAATCCCTTTAACTACAATGAATGGTTTTCTTTTTTATTTTATGGAAGAGAAAGCCAAGGACTGGAGATTAAGGAACTTGTTCAAGTAACACAGATAGTATAAACCCCAGTACTATAATTTGGGCTTGACCAATTCCAGAAACAATGAGTTCTTTTAATTTTATGGTGCTGTATATGAGGGCTATTGAATGCAGTTGGCTAGTGAGGATAAACTGTCTTTATTTTGTAATATACGTATTAAAGGAAAAGTTATTGACTAAGGTGATTCTCATAATGCTATGGGATTCATCCACATTTTGGGTACTTGGAAGAAATGATTGCCAGAATCAGCATCACTGTTACCACCATCGTCACCATCACTGTCTCCACTTATCCAAAACCTTCTACAAGATACACAGAGTGGGTGAAACACTTTAAACATTTCGTTTGTGTATAACTTTAAGTATATTTAAAAATTAAAAGGTGATAACTCTGAAGATTATGTCACAGCTGAGACACATAGTGTAAAAAAATTAAAAGGAATACAACATGAAGATCTAAGGTGATCTGCCAACTTCTCTTCATTTTTCTGGCTAATGCAGCAGACTATTGCAGTATGAGACGTCACATCAATAGAAAGTAAAAAAGACAGGCAGAGATTTTAAATAGGGCATTTTATTTAAAAACAATACTCCAATGGACTCCTCAAATGAATAGAAGAAAGGGTAAAGATTTCCCTAACAGCTCAATTCACCATAGGGCAGCGCTGCACAACCACTGTGTGACTTTAAGCCCAACATGTATTTCTCCTTTGTGTTGCAGTTGTAGTGGGTAGGGTTGGGGCATGGACCCATTTGGGAAGGACAAGTGTGTTAGAAAAAACTTACCAAATATCTATTTCTGTTAAGAACAGTGAAATAAAGAGTGGGATGAATTCCCACATCAAAACACGACCTTCCTTAACCATGAGGAGTGAGGCAATCCTTGGCAGAGTGACAGATTGCTCTTGCTCTGATAAGTTCCTAATTCTATGTCCAAGATAAGCTAGTTCTTATAAGTTTGTTCATATTCTTATCAGGCATTGAGTTTTGATATTGCTCCCATTAGGGATTTGCATTGATGCAAATATTATAATTTAATAAAAAAGTAAGGCTAAGTCTATTGTTGAAATATATAATATTTTCTCTTAAATTCTAGTTCTTTCTAAAATAAAATTTGATCATTTCTGTACTCTTATACACAAAATAAAAACAAGAAGTAAAACTATTTTAATACTTTCCAATTTGCTTTAAAGGTATCCAAATCTTTTTTAAAAATTTGCATTTAATTCTGTAAGAATTTCGCATCTACCAAAATCTCTTGCCTAATGAACATTCAATTCTGTAAAAGTCCATTCTCTCTCATCTGAGATACCTGTACCGGAATTGATTTGTAACTGCTTATTGTCAGTTTCACTACTAGACTGTAATTTCAGTAAAGGAGAGACACTGTCTGACACAGTACCTGTTACATATCGGGAAGTCAGTAGTTATGAAGAATGAACAAATGAATGAAAGAATAAATGACGTACATACTGCCAGTAGGTGGTCATGCTGTTGAAACGGTCTAGAATAAAAGTGCTCCAGCTTTGCTGCTGTCACCCCAATCGTATGATGGGAGAATCCCTGGAAAATCTGGGCGTTCAAGGCCCTTGGTTCATGCGTTTCTTTAATGACTATGTGCTGTGGAAACACTGTCATCACATATTTAGGAAATGGTTCATGGAACTTCTGGCTGGATACACAAGACTACCAGACTTATTAAAGTTATTGTGGGAACAGTTTACGAAGAGGGGTTCACAGAATTGTCTCTGAGGTTGTTGCTCTTGTCTCAGGTCTTAAAACCTAGACTATCTGCCAACTGTGCAAGTCCATTTGCCACAGGAATTCTTGTTAAAAATGTCCTGTTACCGAAGATTTGATGGTCATTCCGGGCAGGATTTCTGTTCTGGAGCCAAGGAATTGTCATGGAACTCAGCCTTGATTTCTCTTCTTTTTGTAGTGTATACAGCAAGGAATATTGGAACACCTAGGCATTTTTTGATAAACATCCTGTGAGAGTGCACACATCAGATTTTCACAGTTTGTAGATGTTATATATGCACTTAAGAGATGTGAACTTCCATGTTCATGCTTCCCAGCCCAGCAGCTTTAAGTAGTAAAGGTACTTATAGACAATTTTCCAACTGATCCATCAGAAATGGAACTAAAAACCAGTGAGAAAGAGAAAAAAATACATAGTTGTACACAATGGTGTGTTAATCAATATTTCACAACCTACTCTCCCATTCCAGAACAAAAGATATATGCAAAAAAACACACACACACACTGATTTGCACATTTTCAGGGTGTAAATATTCCCATCATAGCCAATTTCAGGCTTCCTACATGACGCCCCTGTTCATGCAGTTGGGAAAATGTGCACACAGTTGGGTCTCACGCAAACAAATGATTTCCGATGTTCGTGAGATTATGTACTTACACAAATCTGATTTAACAACTAGGTCTAGGAAAGTGGCTTTAATTTAAGAACCGTCAGAGAATGAGGGAAGTGATGAGGAGATAGGGAGCCAGCCATTCCACCAGGACTGGTTGAACCATTCCACTGCACCTCCTGAGAGGTGAGGGAGCCACTTAGCAGTATTATGGAAGATTAAGTTAAAAAGTAGAAAATTGGGGGATACTTATGGTCTGTAATTTACAGTTACATGCTTGGTTATATGCTGAACTGTTACTAGTTAAATGTTTTATACGTGCACCTCCTTCTCTCTTTTATTTTAGGGAACTTAAAAATAGAGACCATACAAAACAGAGAAGCATTGAACAAATAGGTAAACAATAAAAACTCAATGCTAACTTAAATATAGAGCTGGAAAAAGACTAATTTTGTAAACAAATGCCTTTCTGATGTCTTTATCAGATTTCACTTTCCTCGTTAAAAATATTTGAATCTTTTAATAGTTTGACATAAAAAATGTGATTATCATAGTTGCAACCTGTATGTTGCTCAAATTTGTTCTCCAGATAAGGATATTTTGATTTTTTGTTTTTAGTTAATCTAATTGGTAATTCTTTTATAATTTTGTTCTATTTGGAATAAAATAATGAAATGAATATGAATCAGAGTAGACTTGAGAGTCAGAGTAGAAATCCATTTTAACATAAAAAGACCTAAAGCAAATAACAAACTACAAAAAATTGAAATGAAATTGCATTTCAGAATATCTGAAGTAATAATTCCATATTAACTTTCAAAATGTATTTAAGTTTTTTAAGTAAATATTCAATAGTTTGCAGAAGTACAAGTCCAAATCATGGACTCTGGTCCATAACTAAAATTTTCATACCTTAAGTGGTATTACGAATTTTGGAAAGGAGTCCAGTGGGCAGGGCCTGGTGGTCTCATTTTCACTGGACATATTAAATGATTAATGGTCCAAATTAACCTAATAATATTAACTGTTTATTACTTTAAAGAAGAGACAGGCATAATGGACACAATTTATTGCATATCTACAAGTTGTACTGAAAAAGCACAATTCAAAAAAACCAACAAAAAATTACTCCATAAAAATACAAAGGAAACAACACAAAAAAATTCTCACTCACTTATGTTATTGCTAATATAAATTATTTCTTGTATGTAAATCCAGAGCCAAAAAACACAAAATTCTTTAGAGAAAATAAATCAAATTTAAACTAAATATAAATGTCCAAATGCCCTACTTGCATATGTATTTTTGATCATTGACACACATTTAAATCAGCATTCACACTAGTTCTTTGACCCCTAATGTCATATCTCTACCATGTCCCTGCAAGCAAAATTAAATTTTAGTCTTCTGTTCTCTAGGCTGTATTTCATCAGTTCCATCAGTCCCCCTCATAAGTGCTATATTTCTTTTTTTTTTTTTAAGTATTGTGTTGCTCTCTTCTGGATCCTCAATGATTAACGTGAGATTACCAAATTAAATTTCACTTGTTTTGCCTAAATCTTTACGTATCGAGTTATCATATTAATTGACCTAATGCCTCAGGCTAGCCTTCATGACTGAAACGGAATATATTATTAAGAAGTTAAAATCTTCTTTCTTTTCCCATTAAACCTAGGTTGATCTTTTTACCATAAATTTCACATATGCTAACTCTTCCCATTGGGATTCTTATGAAAAGAAATGTTCATTGTTTCTCCTTTGAACTATATCTAAAGCTTTGAAATGGAGAACTGGAAAATTTTTTTAACACATCCTTGTCATGTTTTTTTGAAAACCTTGTCTCATTATTCGACATTTGTCTGTTTGTTTCCTCCAATAGATTTTAGACTCTTTTAAGGTAAGGTCTCTAATTTACAGATGTGTGTCCAGAAGCAAGCACAGGAGTGGTACATAAGCAGGTCTTCAGTAAACATTAGCTACATGATGAAAATGGATGAATATCTGAATAATCAAAATGACTCATGATCTCCTGAAATGTTAAAAAAGAAAAAAATTTCTTATAATTTGCTAATGTTTATTGAGCACTCTTCTGTGTCTCACAAAGTAATCAGGGTAAAGACAAAGGAAATAATCTCTCCTTTTATGGAACTTCTGGATATCTTTCATGGCGATACAAAAATTATAGAAATAAGACACGAGTGTATGCATAGAACTGTGAGAAGTTCTCTAAAGGATGCTGCACAGGAAAAGAAATAGGCATATGGATAGAATAAAAGTTTATCCAAGTTTTTTCTTTGACTTACCTGAATTTGCTTTATTATCTTGTTTAAGGCTAAGCTTAAACCCTAGTTAAATTGAGGCAATTTATTATTTTTGATGCTATTCTGTTTAACACTTATTTATATTTAATGTTTTATTTTTTTAATTGAGGTGAAAATCATGTAACATAAAATTAACTATCGTAAAGAGAACAATTCAGTGGCATTTAGTACATTCACAATTTTATCCAACCACCACATTTATCTAGGTCTAAATTGTTTTCAGTACCCCAAGAGAAAATCCCGTGTCCACTAAGCAGTTGTTCCCCACTCTCCTCTCTCGGCTGTCCTCTAGTGATCACTCATTTGCTGTGACCTGTCTCTAGGAGTCAACCTCTTCTGCATGTTTTCTTGAATGGAATCGTACAGCATGTAACAGCTCTCACTCAGCATAGTGTTTTTGAGGTTTGTCCAGGTTGTAGTTTGTGTTCCAGTCCTTTTTAGGCTGAATTCCCTGCATGTGTATCTCACAACATGTTTGTCCATTCATCTGATTCTTCTTCCGTTTTATTGCGGTATAATTGACACACAGCACTGTATAAATTTAAGGAGAATGGAACAATGATTTGACTTACATATTTCATGAAATGATTACAATACATTTAGTAAACATCATCTCATTATAGATATAAAATTAAACAAATAGAAACATGTATTTTTTCTTGTGATGAGAACTCAAGATTTACTCTCTTAACTTTCATATATAACGTATAGCAGTGTTAATTGTATTTAACACATTGCACATTATATCTCTAGTATTTATTTTTCTTATAACTGGAAGTTTATACATTTTTATTACATTCATCTAATCTCCCTTTTACTGCCCCTCACCTCTGGTAAACAGAAATTTGATCACTTTTCCTATGAGTTTGTTTGTGTGTTTGAATGATTGTTTTTGAAATAAAACTGACCTACAACACTGTGTTAGCCCTTGGTACGCAACACAGTGACGCTATATTTCCCCAAATAAGCCTAGTTCCCATCTGTCGTAATATAAACACATGACATCATTATTGACTATATTCCCCACATTGTACGTTTCATACCAGTGACTCACTACTTTGTAACTGGAAGTTTGTACCTCTTAACCTCCCTCACATATTTCTCTACTCCACGCACCCATCTCCTCTCTGGCAACTACCTGTTTGTACCTATTACTGTTTCTGTTTAATTATGTTTGTCTCTTTGTATTGTTTCCACATATAAGTGAAATCATACAGTACTTGTCTTCCTCTGTCTGACTTATTTCACTTAGCATAATACCCTCCAGGTCCATCCATGTTGTCACAAATGACAAAATTTCATTAATTTTTTATGGCTGAGTAATATTCCAGTGTGTGTGTGTGTGTGTGTGTGTGTTGTGTGTGTACACATGTGTCTGTTGGCCATCTGTAGGTCTTCTTTGGAAAAACATCTATGCAGCTCCCCTGCCTATTTTACAATCAGGTAGTTTGATTTTGAGTTTTATGAATTCTTATATATTTTGGACATTAACTATTAACCCCTCATTAGATTTCTCACTTGCAAATATATTCTCTCATTCAGTAGGAAGCCTTTTCCTTTTGTTGATAGTTCCTTTCACTGTCAAAAGTTTTTTAGTATGATGTGATCCCATTTGTTTATTTTTGATTTTGTTTTCCTTGCCTGAGTAAATATAACCAAAAATATTGCTAAGAACAATGTCCAAAAGCATACTGCTTTTGTTTTTTTTCTAGAAATTTAATGATTCCGGGTCTCACATTTAAGTCTATAATCCGTTTCGAGTTTATTTTTGTACATGGTGATACAAAGCCATCTAATTTGGCAGGTAGCTCTCCTGTTTTCCGAACACCATTTGTTGAAGAGGCGGTCTTTTCCCCATTGTATATTCTTGTCTTCTTTGTCATAGATTAATTGCTCATATAATTGTCAGCTCATTTCTGGGCTTTATGTTCTGTTCCACTGACCTAGGTGTCTGTTTTTGTGTCAGCACCACAGTTTTGATAACTGTGGCTTTTTAGCATAGTTTGAAACTAGGGAGAGTGATACCTCCAGGTTTGTTCTTTCTTAAGATTGTTTTTTGGCAATTTGTACTCTTTTGTGTTTCCATACAAATTTTAGAATTAGTTATTTATACTTCCACTAGCAGTGCAGGAAGTTTCCCTTTTCTCCACTTAAAGCCAACACTTATTATTTGTTGTTTTTTTTGATAATAACCAGTCTAAAATTTTTGAGGTGAAGCTCGTTGTCATTTTGATTTGCACTTCTCTGTTGATTAGTGATGTTGAGCAGCTTTTTCTTTTTACGTGGTTGTTGGCCATTTGTATGTCTTCTTTGGAAAAATGTCTATTCAATTTGTTTGCCCATTTTCAAATCAGTTTGTTTATTTGCTATTGAGTTGTTTTTTACATATCAGGATATTGAACCCCTACCAGGTATATGTTTTGCAAAGAAACAAAAGACATCTAAACTGAAAAGGAAGAAGTAAAACTGTGTCTATTTGCATATGACATGTTATGCATAGAAAACCCTAAAGACTCCACCAAAAAACGAATACAAGCAACAAACAAATTCAGTAAATTTGCAGGATACAAAATCAATATACAATGCAGTTGCATTATTGTACACTAATGATGAACTATCAGAAAGAGAAATTAGGAAAGCAATATCATTTATAAATGCATCAAAAGGAGAAAATACTTAGAGATAAATTTAACCTAGGAGATGAAGGTTCTGTACACTGCAAACGGTAAGACATTGATGAAAGAAATTGAAGAAGACAAATAAATGAAAAAAATATTCCTTCTTATGGATTGGAAGAATTAATATTGTTAAAATGTCCCTACCACCCAAAGCAATCTACAGATTCAATTCACTCTCTGTCAAAATTCCAATGACATTTTCCCCCAGAAATAGAACAATCCTAAAATTTGTATGGAACCACAAAAGGCACAAAACAACCAAAACAATCTTGAAAAAGAAGAAGAAAGCTGTAGACTTCACATTTTCTGATTTCAAACTGTATTACAAAGTAATAATAGTCAAAACAGTAGGTTAATGGCTTAAACATTGACATCTAAATCAATGGGACAGACCAGAAAGCCCAGAATAAGCCCATGGTTATAGTCAATTAATTTACAGCAAAGGAACCAGGACTATACAATGGGGGTAGGACTGTCTCTCTTACTAAGTGGTACTGGGAAAGCTAGACAGCCACATGCATACAATAAACAAACAAATTGAATTACTGTCTTACACCATATGCAAAAATCAACTCAGAATAGATTAAAGACTTGACTGTAAGACCTGAAACCATAGGACTCTTAGGAGAAAACATAAAGTAAGCTCCTCAGCATTGGTCTTGGCAATGATTTTTTTTGGATTTGACACTGAAAGCCAAGGCATTAAAAGTGAAAATAAATAAAAGGGACTACATCAAACTAAAAAAACTTTATCAGAGAAAGGAAAACAATCAAAAAAACTAAAAGGCAACCTATGAATTGGAGAAAATACTTGCAAATCTAATAATTTTTATAATAATAAGTTTATATAGGTAAGAAAGGGATTTACAAACATCTGTTAAAGAATATGTATACTTTTATGGACACATAAATAGAAGCATTATCTATAGGTATAACATGCACCCATTCTGTGTGTTTTATTTTTGTCCTGAGTATTATCCATTTATTGATACATTTGCCTCATATATTTCAAAGATTAAAAAAAAAAAAAACACAAACTAAGTTTGTAAATAAACTATTCAATTTCCTGAAGAAGCAGTTTGCCATTCTAATGTTTTTTTTTTCCATCTTTGGTTACACAAACTTAATGTTATTCTTGAGAATCCAAACCCAACAACTGCCTTTCCCACATTGTTTTTTGGTGCAACTCGTCATCATAGCTGGATTTCTTTTCTAATGCTGAGCGTGCCCATTTCTCAACTGCTGCTTTTGAGAAAAGATGTAATCCTCTGGGAACTACACATGCAGTTTCTGGAGAGAGCTGAGTCCTTCTCAGAATGATCGTCTGGTGGGTCAGATTCTGTCATCAGAACCTCACAGGCAGTTCACACTGGGATACGTATGCAAGGGTGTGGGAGTTTGTGGACAGATTTTACGCTTTGTGTTTAATTTGGCAGTCTTTGTCCTCACTGCAATGTTTTATAACAATGACATCTTCTTTCATGATTCCCATGACTAGGTTTTTAATGGGAAAACCTCCTGGTTTTCAAAAAATTTGGGAAAAAGTGGCTGGATAGGGAGGCTGTTACAAACTTTTTGTCCTTTTCAAACCAAGCAATAAATCTAAAAAGCTCCATGTCTAATGTGAAACTGAAATGAAGAAGTGCTGAAAAGTGTTCAAATTAATTTTCCAGTGCAATGGAAAAAATGCAAATTCTGTAATATTAGCTTCTGCATTTTTTTCTTTTAGTGCCCCTAAATTTCTCTTTCTCTGTGTCTCTCCGTCTCTGTCTCTCTGTCACGAAGAAAAGATACACTTTAACTTCACGTCCAGTAAGCTCAGCATTTCCAATTCCTTTCTGAGCTTTGTTGCCAGACATGCTCATGGCATAAGGAACAATTCTGTAAGAGAAAATCAGGATCTGATACATGCTACAACATGGATGAATCCTGAAGACAGTATGCTAACTGAAATAAGCTAGACACAAAAGGACAAATATTGCATGATTCCACTTACATGAGGTACCTAGTATAGTCAAATTCTATCTCATATTCATAGAAACAGAAGGTAGGACAGTGGTTACAATGGCCTGAGTGGAATGGGGAGTTATTGTTTGGTGGGTACAGATTTCAGTTTGGAAGGATGCAAAACGTTTGGAGATGGATTATGGTGATGGTTACACAACAATGTAAATGCACTTAATGCCACTGATCTGTACAATTCTGAAGGGTTAAAATGGTAAATATTATGTATATTTTATCACATTAAGAGAGAGGAGAGAGAGAGAAGGAGGGAGAGAGAATAAAGAGATAAGACAAATGAATACATACGAATACATTTTAGACAAAATTCAAATTCCCTAATTTTGGAGATAGATAATTTTGTTTATTTTTCCATCTTATCTGTATTTGATAATTAAAGTTTAGTGGCCTAAATTGAATAAGTAGTAACACCTTGTATTACCAAATCTAACATAACAATAAAAAATCAACAAAGCCTAACTTTAAGTATTTTTAATATGTAGCTCTTAAAAAAAAAAGTATGTCTAACAAAGTACATTAGTAAGAATAAAAAGAATGAAATGAAAGTTGGTAGCATCTATTTTTCCAACTCCCAGCTCCACTGTTTTATAATGGAGCTTTAATGGGAAAATATTCATCATTAATCCAGAGAAGAAGATATGGAGAATGATTTCCATGTGGTTGGTGGCTGCTGAAAGAACAGAGGGGTATTGGAAGAGCTTCTTTAAAATTTTCTGAGTGAACTGAAATTTCATATTTCCACAAGAAAGAGAATTGGTGTCAGCTCCCCCACTGTACCAACCAAGGTGGCGCCTTGCAGAGAGAGTAACTGTGTGGTAGACCTGGAGAGGGTGGGCCAGAGACAATGCAATCTCACAAGTGATAGAGTCACCCAGGAATAAGGAGTGGGTGGGCTCAAAGCACAGCGTGTCTGTAGTGACCATGCAGCGACACCACATGCGCTCCCTCAAAGGCTTAAATTGCATTAGACCCATGACATTTACACTGTTCTGAAAAGAATGGAAGTAATATCAAGGGTGACTAAATTCAATTTCCTGCAAGTCCAAAAAGTGAACTTTCAGAATACATTAAATTTAACTCAGAAAAATTAAAAGATTGCTATTTTTACACTGTATGGTGGAGTAAGGTTTAGGACCATTGAATGAGTTTATTTTTTTTCTGAGGAAACTGTTATTAAATTTATGCTATTTTTTACCACCAGCGGATCTAACTATACTTGGAGAAACAGGTTTATTTTATTCAGAAATGGAAGCAATACTGTTTTAAAATACCATTTTAACTTAGCTGCCTATATAAGGTCAACTATGCTTGATGCTAAAATGCAGTAACTTCTAGTAAACAGTAAACGAGCAAACATAAAGCAGCTTTATGCTTATTCCAGCAAAATATTTATGTTGGTATCAGCTTCTGATAAGAAAAAATTCATGATTCATATTCTTTATATTTATATATTTCTCTGACATTCTGCCACCTTTTTGATCAACACTTTTATTCCTTTTTACTTTTCAGTCATTATTATCAGATTATAAATTTTGTGGGGGGTTTTGAACTATCTACTTGAAACAGGATAATGCTATATTTAGAGCTTTTATTTTGTAGTAACATAAAGAGAAAACTGAATTGGATTCAAATCTGGGCTTTGCCATTTTTAGCTGCATGGCTCACAGGTTACTTAACATTTCAAGCCTTAATTTAGGATTTTCAACCTGTTGAACACTGATGCTTTATGCCCTATAAGTTCAGACCTCAATGAAATGACAGGACTGCATTCTATATGATATCACGTATCTTATATTTACTGTAAATCTATATATGAGCGTTATTTGCTATTTTCAATGTTAATAGACAAATAATATAAATGAATCCTGACCTATTTGAGTGACCACTTTTAAGTATCTGTTTACTGCCCTGAGATTTATTTTCTCTGTCTTTAATTATTTTCTCTGTTTTAATTATCCAAGTTTTATGGAAAAAAGTTAGCAAATTTCATGCATAATTTTTTCCTTTGTAACAATTGAATGGAAAATAACCTAATGGCAGGCCATGAAGTAGAAAAAAAGTTTGTCAGTTTTTCAAACGAAGACATGTGGTACAAGAATTAAATTAATATGCTGCACACAATAGTTAAGCATACTGAACTAAAAACAAACAAACAAAAAGTTATGTTGTAACAATAGATACCATCTTTGTTTTTTGGGGTAGGATATAATTTCAGCTTAACTATAATATCTTTCAAATTAAATTGTTGTTAACTTGAATATTATTGATTTAGTAGCTGTTTTATGGACATCTGCTATGTTTTAATAGTTGCAAAATGTTTATGCTCAATAATAAAATTAAATATAAATACTTAAAACAACATATAATTATTACAATTAACACATCAACCCTGGGAGTCAACTAGAATTTCTTTATTTAAAAACTGCCTTAATGTCTTCAATTAAAACTAATCAAATGCTCTCCATATTTGTTATAAGGCTTAATTGGGACATAGTAAGCAATCAGTGAAAACTCATTCCCTTTACTTATTTATAAAGGCCACTTACTTTTCTGGCTTTTATTTCTTTCTCTGTTTTCATAAACAAAGTCAATATAAACAAGATCAGATGTAGGATAATAAATGTTTTAAAAATATTCATGTAATTTTCCAGAGGAGGCTAAATTTTGCTATGGTACCAATGACTGCCAGCCCTCAGGACTGTCAACCACAAAGGTCCACTTCTCACCCACTTGCCCAGCATGGGTTGACTCCTGTCTGCATTATACTGGAACCCAGAGGGCTGCTCTCCCTTGGAGAAAAGAGGGACAGTGGAGGAAACACCCTGTGGCTCCTGAAGTCTCTTTTTGAAAATAGCACTTCAAGGGGGGAGGGTATGGCTCATGTGGCAGAGCGCATGCTCAGCATGCATACGGTGCTGGGTTTAATCCCCAGAACCAACTCTAAAAATAAACAAACAAGTAAACTTTATTACCCCGAAAAAAATTTTAAAGAGAAAAGAAAAGGAAATAACACTTCCCCAGTCTCGTTCTGTTGATCCTATATCAATTGCTACAGCATAACTTTTTGTTTGTTTGTTTGTTTTTTGTTACACTGTTACTGCTGCCATCAACAGAGCAGAGAGGGAGGGACACCATAGACAGTCACCTAGATGAGGGGTTCCAAAGAGATGCATCACATATTATAATGATGATACAGACTATTCCAGTCATCAAAATAGTTTCTGATGTTGGCAAATGACAAAGTTTGGGTAATTAATTCCTGTTACCTTCTTATTATCAGTAACAAGATGATCAACTAAAAACCATGTAGAAAGGATTTCAAGGAAAAAAATCATGTTTTATAAATTCCAAGTTATACTCTCTCTTCATATTTTTGTTTTTAAAAGTTAAAAAAATAATTTGGTCCATTGAGAAATTATACATACAAATGTTGATAGATTTTTATTTAATAGAAAATTATGTACATATTATATTTTTATGAAAATTCTATCATTAAAAGTTTTAAGAGAGATTTTTAATTATTTGTTGGTTTTTCTATGTGTTTTTCTATGGAATTTATGCTACTGTAAGTTTTAAAGTTTAGGAATAATAGGATTAATAGTTTTTAATAATTCTTCTTTTTCTAGGATGAGACAACAAAAGACTCCTTGTATTATAATGGAATTATTCCAGGCTTTGGAAAATGGGACCATTCCTGTAAAAGCATTCGTAGGCATCTCAAGGATGCTGTAGCCACTTATTAGATCCCTTCTTATAAGAATCTGGGGATTTCAGCAAGAATTATAAATTCTTTTTTTGTTGTTGTTCTTCATTTTAAATCCTTGTAGTGGTCTACAAAATGACCTTACACTTCTGTACTTACTCCTGTGGTCCAGCTTCCTAACTAATTTATTCATATAAATAAATTACTACGAATACCTTTATATTAGATAACTGAATCTTTTTTCAATTTTTTTCATGGTTTTAGGATCTTGTATCATAAAAAGGTAAAAGTGTTTTCCATAATAATTTTTAGAGAACCAGAAATTTAAAAATAAGATTTCTGATAACCTAAATCCCAATTGGTATCTTTAGGTATCATGGTTTGGCTCATTGTATTAAGTACAAAACTGAAACAAAAATAGAAATTTATTTTTCATTGCTTAAAACCTATAAAATACAATTTTACTACCATCTTAAATCTGTTTGCAAAGCACAACCTGTTTTCTATACATTCTATAGTGTATGTAAGATGGATTAGTCCATTTGGTCTGCTATAACAAAGTACTACAAACTGGGTAACTTATAAACAGCAGAAATTTATTTCTCAAAGTTCTGGGGGCTGGGAAGTCCAAGATTAAGACACTAGGATGGTTATACTCTGGTGTGGACCTCCTGCCTGGTTCTTAGTCTGCAGCTTCTCCCTGTGTCCTTAGTGATGGAAGGGGCTGGGGAGCTCTGTGGGGTTATTAGGTCACTAATCCTATTTATGAGGGCCCCACCCTCATGACTAAAGCACCTCCCAAAGGCCACACTTTATAACACCATCACATTGGCCAGTAGGATTTCAACATATGCATTTTGAGAGGCCCCACATTTTAATTTTTTTCACGGGGCTCCCAAGTTATGCGGCTGGTCCTGAGTGAAATCTACACTATCATATATGCCATACTGAAGGCTTGAGTTTTAGTCTGTGAGGCTGAAAGGTCATGGAATGGGTTTATGTAAGGGAATGATGCTGTAATATTTATCTTTTAGGGAAATTACACTAGTGGAGAAATAGAAGCAAGAACATGATAAAAGAACAATAGCAACAAGTCCAAGTAAGATGTAATTAGGGCTTGAATTAAGCAATGCTTGTGCAGTTGTAGAGACAGATTCAGAGATACTGAAGAGAAAAAAAAAATGAAAGGATTTGGGTAGTTATAGTCAGAGAAGAAGTAAGAGGAATCTATTGTTTCTACCAAGTGGTTTTTCACATATTCTAACCATTTATTTAACAAACTGTGATGGGAAAGTCTGATTAGCTCTTGTATCCTTAAGCTGCAGTCTTTAATGATGCAAGTGTTAAATCTTATCTCTGCCTTCTAGCTGCTCACCCACGTGTGGCTCAGATAACAGTCCTCTGTACTATGGAACTGTGAAAATCAGGTCCATTCTGAGTCTTGCAGGAACTCAAACTTGTTCCAGTGGCAGATTTCAATTATTTTTGAAGAAAAAGAATTAGAGGTAGAGATAGAGGTAGAGACAGAAATACATTATTTATAAATGACATATATATATATGTATGTGTATATATATATATATATAGAGAGAGAGATGAAAGACAGGAAAAGGAAGAGAGAAAGAAAAGAAAGAAAGAAAGAAAGAAAGAAAGAGGAAGGAAGGAAGGAAGGAAGGATGGAAGGAAGGAAGGAAGGAAGAAAGGGAGTTAGAGCAAGGAAGGAAGGAAGGAGAGAAAGCTGTGTTTCTGGTTTCTGGTTTCTGTGAATTTTGTTTTCTACATTTCTTGTTAAAGTGAACAGTGGTGTCCCTCTCCTATCAAAGTCAAATGTACAAATACATTTATACATTGACCTGTTCTGTGGTCCAACCCCTGTAACTAAGGCAAATTCTTCCTTTCTTTGATTATTTTCTCTTCTTCATTATCAGTATCTTCCTCCATACTAAATAATCTTCAGCACACAAACTTCCAGTATTCTGAATGTTTCCAATTACAACCATAATAACATCCCCCAAATCCCTCACTGCCAATTGTTAACTTCACTGTGGTAGACTCTCTTCTTTTTTATATAATTTTATTTATGTACAGTCAGTTTACAATGTGGTGTCAATTTCTGGTGTATAGCACAATACTTCAGTCATATAGAGACATGTGCATATTCGTTTTCATGTTCTTTTTCACCATAGGTTACTATAAGATACTAAGTATAGTTACCTGGGCTATACAGTATAAACTTATTATTTATCTATATTATGTATATTAGTTAGTATTTGCAAATCTGGAACTCCCAATTTATCTCTTCCTACCCTCTTCTCTCTCCTGGTAACCATAAGTTTGTTTTCTGTGTCTGTGAGTCTGTTTCCATTTTGTGAACAATTTCATTTGTCTTTTATTTAATTCCAAATATAAGTGATATCATATGGTATTTTTTTTCTCTTTCTGGCTTATTTCACTTAGAATGACATTCTCCAGGGCCATACATGTTGCTGCAAATGGCATTATTTTATCATTTTTTATGGCTGAGTAGTATTCTGTTGTATAAATATACCACAACTTCTTCATCCAGTCATCTGTCGATGGACATTTAGGTTATTTCCATGTCTTAGCTATTGTAAATAATGCTGCTATGAACATTGGGGTACATGTGTCTTTTTGAACTAAAAATTTCCTCCTGGCCCAGGAGTGGGATTGCTGGGTCATAAGGTAAGTCTATTCCTAGTCTTTTGAGGAATCTCCATACTGTTTTCCACAGTGTCTGCACCAAACTGCATTCCCACCAGCAGAGTAGGAGGGTTCCCTTTTCTCCACAGCCTCTCCAGCTTTTGTCATTTGTGGACTTTTGAAAGATGGCCATTCTGGCTGGTGTGAGGTGATACTTCATTGTAGTTTTGATTTGCATTTCTCTGATAATTAGTGATATTGAGCATTTTTTCATGTGCCTTTTGGCCATTTGTATTTCTTCCTTGGAGAATTACTTGTTTAGGTCTTCTGGCCATTTTTGGATTGGGTTGTTTGGTTTTTTCTTATTAAGTTGTATGAGCTGTTTATATATTCTGTAGATTAAGCCCTTCTCAGTCTCATCTTTTGCAAATATTTTCTCCCATTCCATAGGTTGTCTTTTTGTTTTGCTTATGGTTTTAACACTGTCTCTATTCTCCTGACTCGTACCCTCTTTATATTATGAAATATTCAAACTTACGAGTACAGATAAAAGAATGATACAGGGAACATTCATTTACTCTCTTCTAATTTAACAGGTAATAACAGAATATAAGCCCTCTTTCCAACAGAATTGCAATCAGTAGTTAACTAATAGAAAAACTTGGTCATATTGAAGAATTGTGGAAAATCGTGTATATATAATTTATATATGTATGCATACATATTAAACATCACAATATTAAAACATGAAATGAATTCATCAGATTTTAATGTATCATATGAGTCCCATGATTAAGAAATTATAATTATGTATCATCTTTCCAGCATAAGTTATAACCAAAAGCAACCTATAAACTACCAGGGTTTTTTTTTTTAAGAAATTTTCAATAGGAACTATAAGCAGAATCCATCTATATCTTTATGATTTTTTTTTTAAACTGTGTTTTCTGTATTTTAACCTTTGGTTAATACTGTAACAATACTTTAGGGGCTCATTTTTCAACATTATGTTTATATATAATGTTAACATCTTTACTACATAAGTATATTACATAATTGCAACATGTACACTATGTATAAAAATGTTTCTAAGATATTGAAATAATCAAATGAATGTAAGGAAAGCCTTGTAGCCACATACATTTTTATTTGCTTTATTCATTAGTTAATATGTTTTTATGTAGGAATAAAGAGCCTTCGTTAATTTGTGAATTTATTAAACAGTGATTATTTAAGAAAGTCTGTCCAGTAATAATAATTTTAATATAAGTGAGAACCTATAATGAGGCTTTCAATGGATTAAACTCTATTCTCTCAAAAACCATGTGAAGTAGATTCTATTACATATTCTCTACTGTACAGATAAGGAAATGGACATACATGGAAGGTAGTTTTCTAGTAAATGCTAGTAAATATTCTTTTGTGTTTCTCAATTTGTTTTTGATGAAAATCATAAGGAAAAGTCCAAATCATAATAAACCAGCCAATAGATAGCTACTTTGTCAAGGGTTTAATATGCCCTTAAGTAAAAATAAAACGAAGTTTCTGGCCGTATCAAGTGATCTCATTCATCACTGTAGAAAAGAAATATCCTTAGTGATTCCTAGAAGAGGTCCATGATCCTCTGCCATCACTCTCAAAGTGTAGACGTGTGCTTGATCTGAAAATGTGATAAGCTATAGAGGCTTTTACTGGCATTCTACAGCTTTTCTGTTTTAATTTCTTTTGTGGTGTGCTGTTTCATACCTCCCCCTTATAAATAATGCAGCCTTGGGTACAGTTCTTTTAAATCTTTCATGCTTAAAAAACCATGAAAATATATCAGATCATGTACAAATTGCTATCTGAAAGTGCTTTTCAAGCTTTTGTCTTATAAGTGAAATAAAATACAGGAGTTGATGCCTGTTCACATAAATGGAGAATGCTGGCAGTTCAAAGTGTGTTAATTACCATGAAATTAAGGAATTATAAGATAGTAGAACTATAAAGGCCTTGAGAAATCATGTTTAATTTGCCTGTCGTTAGGCAGGTAAATGTCTGAAATACTCTGTGCAAATGTTTTTCTAGTCCCTTTTTTAAATATCTCCAAGCAGAAAAACTCCAAAATCCGCCAGAGAACCTCATTTAAATAATTTTGGTTGCAAAAAGAAAAAAAAATATTAATGTACAACAAACATTTCTCTTGATTTCTATTAAATGTTTTTTTTTTTCCCCTAGGCTAAAGAAACAAATCTCTTCATACTTCTCCTTAGTGCCTCATTATTATCTTTTTGATCATTTTGTTACTTGTCATTGTCTCTTTGTAGTTCTTAGTTTCTAGGTTTTAATGATTCAATATTTGTTCTCTCTGTCTCTAAATTCCATGAAATTCTTTCATGACATTTTTTTCTATATTCATTGAATTTGTCAGTTTAAGAATCTTATCCTTCCTAAAAATCTTCATTAATGAAGAATTTTTGGGTACTCTGAGTGACAAAAGAGTGTCCATTCATTGAGGAAAGAAAACAAACTATATTTAGAAATGAGGTAGGTAAAATTGCTGTTACTTTCTCCAAAATATGACTGTAGAAAAAAAGAAGACCCTAATTTGTGCCTATTTTTATTTTATTACTTTCTTTATAGTTTTGTGTCTATTTTATAATTATTTGTGGTATGTGAATTTTGTATGATTATATTTCTATAGATAAATTACAATAGCACTCTCTTGAACTTAAAAGAGAATGAAATGACTTCACAGAGAAGCTTTGAAGTCATTATCCAATTTTTAACCTAGGAAGAAAGTAAATTGATACTAATTTTCAGCAACAAATTGAAGTAGGCAATCAAAATTTGGTGGCCTGAAAGTTGTACTTTGAAGTTTAAGTAGATTACTAGAATCAAATAAAGATCAGAAGACCTCTATCCATCTTAAAGCGGCAGGTAAATATGCTGGACATCAGTAACCCTAATCTCAATATGTGCCTCATAAGTTCTATTACAGTTTTTAAAATGTTCCCTCTACTTTTCAGATGTATATTCCTTTCACATTTCTTATTTTCCATATCTGTTTTTATTCCCCACATGGTCTTACTTCAACACTCCTTCATTGGCAGAGTGAAACCAGGATCTGTCTCCTCACTGCTCTCCTCAGGCGGCCCGAGAAGGCAGTGTTCTCAGGAATTGTGACATGCTGGGGTCTCTAGAAGGCCCCTCAACTGTAGAGCTGGAAAGGAAATTACTGCTTAAGATGAGTGACATGGAAATCAGCATATAAAACCTGTTATATGTCTTATGTTAAATAAATATGGGTCTCCCATTAGGTAGAGCTGAAATCTTCTCAGGATAACTGGACCCCAGTTGTGATAAAAAGTTATTTTTATCAAAACAGAGAATCACTTGCCTATTTATCTTTACATATTGTGTATTTTTAACAGTCCTTAAGATGCCCAGCTTTTGGTTTATTGGAGCATAACACTGAAATGTTTAAAATCTGCACCTGGAAAGTAATGTTAACAAGAAAATTGTGTAACTAAAAGTGATATCGCTCAATTATCATTTAATTCTTGCCAAATAAATTCAATACCATTTATATCTCTGTTTTGTAGGTCTTTTTTTCTTTGGTGGTGTTTGTTGCCTTCTTCTACAAATTGACTTTAACAAGTTCCTGTTGAATATTTCCACAAAGTCATTACACAGACGCCTCAAAACATGATGTAGTCAAAACTAAGTTCACAATTTTCTTCTGAAAATTCTTTCTTCATCTTGTGTTTTGTTGTTCAGCTAATGGCATCATCATTTATTCAAATGTTTTGCCTTAGACGTTACTCTTATTTTCCTTTTGTGTTCCCAGATAAAAATCCTGGAAAAAAACACCACGTCAAATTTCATCAGGTGTATCTAGGGCCAATTAGATTTGGCCAAGACATAGGCTATAAAATACGCCAGCTTTCCTAAATTTGAAATAAGTAAATGGGTAATGAGTGATATTCCCAGAAGTCGAGAGTGGTATCAGGAACCTAAATTAATTAATGTCATCTGCTACTGGAGTCCTGATAGATTAATTTCACCAAGACAGAAAAAGGAGCAAGTTTAAGGGAAATGTGCTGAATTTAGTCTCGGGTAAGTTGAATTTTCAGTTTCTATGAAAATACAAGTGGGCACGTCTAGGAGGACACTAGAGATTTAGAATTCAGACATTAAAATGGGGATTTGGGGGCTGAATTAGTGAAAACCCTTTAGGCCACATGAACTAGACTGGGCAAGAATCTTACAAAAGTCCAGTGAGAGTATGGCAGGGACATAGCAGGGCCTCAGGATCATGTAGAATCCCAAACACAAATGCCGTAAGCACTCTCCACATCTATATTCTATCCCTTATTTGTATGAAAGTCGTTCTGTGAAAGTTTTCTTTGGCAAACTGCATTTTTCACAAGTGGCCATATCAATGTAGATCCTGACCTACATGGCGTGTAGAGTTGAGACCTTCTCATCAAAAAGTCAAGTCTGTGTTCCCCGACCTTGAACATGGGTGACCCTTTGCAACTATTTTGATCAAAAGAATGAAACAAAAATAATACTGTATTATTATAGAGGGTAGGCCATAGTGATGGTAAGACTCCCATGTGACACATTTCTGCTCTCTTTCAAAACACATACCTTGGGAATTCAGAGCCAACACGTGAGAGGTCTGGTGACCCCGATGCTGTCAGTGCTTGAGAGATCTGCTGCCTAGAGAGAGATCCAGGGACACTCAGCTGTTCAAATATTCTCAGACAAGGTTCCAGACACGTGCATGACAAACCTTTAAGATGAACCTGGCAATGGCCACTGTGTTACTTCAACTCGGGAGAGACCCTGAGGCATTCTTATTTATTCATTCTCTTGGAGATGGAGAAGGTTCCTGTCATTAACCAAGGTTTCAGCTTACTGGCAAGCATCTCAGTTCCCCCTAGTTATGTATCTATGGAAGGGCTGGGTTGTTCCCATTCTTTTCCTTCTGGGGCAGGTATAGATGGTGGTGAGAGCACCCAAGAAGTTGAACAATGCCAAGTTTCCCTTTGATAGGCATGGGGATTTTCTGGAAATGCAGTTCTACTAAAAACTGACTGGGCCATTGATCTAATTTTATTTGTGGGAATTCCACTGAATGATATGTGAAGTCAGAAATCTTGTAGTGATACATATTTTGGATTTTTGTTTCTCTTCTGGCTTTAAGCAATAAGCCTGTAAGTTCTGTTGTGTGTGTGTGTTTTTTTAACATTCTCGTTTAAAAGTGACTTGTTTCATTGTACCTTTGAGCATTAGAAAATAAGATATGTAGATGTGAAGTAGAGCTCATTTTTCATAGAAGTCTACTCCTGACTATCAGGAAGCAGGTGCAAAGCTGGAGATGCTAAGTTGGAATGTGGAGAACATCCTTAGCATCCTTAGCGCCTCTGACTCAACAAAGGGAGACACATTTGAAGCTCTAACACAGCACTTCTTACTGGGCAAAACTCATCTTAGACAGCACAGAATGTATGACTTTTTTAACTTTTAATAGTCACAGATCCCCAGCCATAGTCATAAAATGGCTCCTTTTTTCTTAAAATTTTTTTATTGATTTATACTCATTTTACAATGTTGTGTCAAATTCCAGTGTAGAGCACAATTTTTCAGTTATACATGAACATATATATATTCATTGTCACATTTTTTTCTCTGTGAGCTACCATAAGATCTTGTGTGTATTTCCCTGTGCTATAGAGCATAGTCTTGTTTATCTATTCTACAATTTTGAAATCCCGTCTATCCCTTCCCACCCTCCACCCCCTTGGCAGCCACAGGTTTGTATTCTATGTCTGTGAGTCTATTTCTGTTTTGTATTTATGCTTTTTTTTTTTTAAATGGCTTCTTGAAAAACATATATGCTCACCCAGCCTGGTCTTTTCTATCTTCTTTCAGATGGCTTAGCTGTATCCTTTGATATTATTTTGGTGCACTCCATTAAAAGCCACAGAACGTAGCTACTCTCATTCAGCTTCAACCTCAGTAGGTATGGTAAATTTCAAAAGATATCCATCCATATTACCAGCTTCACAATGTAACTGCATCACATTAAATACTGTATTTCCAGTACCTGGAGATAATAATGAATACTTACAACAATAACTCAGCTAACTGACTGCCACACTTAGCGCTGTGTAATATAAATATCTAAAGTGACCTAATTTAGTTTACTTTACATCACAGGACATGGTGACTATTACTAGGCCAATTGGCAAAGGAAGGATTTTTAGCTTATGCAAGACAAAGATGACCATTCATCTTGGTTTACCCAGAACTGAGGAGTTTCTCAGGACACAGGAGTTTTGGTGCTAAAATCAAGACTTTCCTGGGCAACCTGGGATAGCCTGCCACTATATCAGTAATTCATGCAGAGTAAAACTCAGTTTTATTGAATCAAAAGGACCAAGAATATAATTATATAATTGTTAGGCAATTTTATTTCTTAAGGGATGTAAGGATTTTCACTACTCCTCATTTTGACATAATCGTTTCTAAATTTTGATACTCTTACTTGAAATTTTCTAATTCCAGAAACCAATTTCTGTCTCAGATAAAGGATTTGCTGTTGCCATAATTAAAACCCAACATTAGCCATTTTAATTGAAGGAAGTTTAGGCATTTCACCAACATTGTTAAATGCTAAAAAGAAATTAAGTAATGTAATATCTAAGCTTCATTGAAATTTTTAATTAAATATTTAAAAAAATTTTTTTAACCTTTTGGGTCAACATTTTTCCTTTAACAGTCAAATAAAAAACAGTTTGAACCTCCAAATTAGTAATGGCTTAACTTGCAATGTTCTTGCTCAAAAGGTATTTTTAAAAGTTTTCAGTCAGTGCTTACAAGCTTCCAGTTACTGCTTTTTCATCTCAGCTCAGAATCCTACTCTTTGATTTTTCTAGGTTTTTCTTACTGTCCGTCAGACTTTGCTTTCAGCTGAGACACTGACTCATGCTTCCCTCAGTTTAGAATCTCTCACATTTCTTCTCCCCTGTGGCCTAAACACCAGAGAAACCTTCAGATCAGTTATCATCTTAACAATCACACTCAAGGGAGACACCTCTTCATCATTGTATGGTTATTTGATGCCTCACCAAGTGTCAGACCAGATTATAGTCTTGACCTTTATACACACAAAAAGTTCAATAATGTATTTTCCAAATTAAGGTCAGTCATCGCTCAAAGCCAAACTGTTTTTCATCATTTGGAAAAGTATCTACAAGAAACATTTTAAGATAAAATTTTTGAAATTTCTGTAACAGGAAGATGAATTGCTGTAATTTTAGTAAAAGGAGCTGGAGGAAATAAAGAAATTGGACTACACTTTCAAGGAGTTGACTTAGTCAGAAAGTTCATGGATTTGGCTTACCTAACAGAGGACAGGGTTTTCGTCAAGGTTTCTTTTCTTTTGTTTTCTTTTCTTTTGTATTCTTTTCTTTTCTTTACTTTTTTCTTTTCTTTTCTTTTCATTCCTTTCCTTTCCTTTCCTTTCATTCCTTTCCTTTCCTTTCCTTTCCTTTCCTTTCCTTTCCTTCTCTTCTCTTCTCTTCTCTTCTCTTCTCTTCTCTTCTCTTCTCTTCTCTTCTCTTCTCTTCTCTTCTCTTCTTTCTTTCTTTCTTTCTTTCTTTCTTTCTTTCTTTCTTTCTTTCTTTCTTTTCCTTTTTGCTTTGCTTTGCAAAATATGGCAGATTTGAACATGTCTCTTCAACTAAGGAAAGACTTGAAAGTAAATAATGTAGAAAGGACATATAAACCTATTTTTTGAGAAGCAGTGACTCACCATTTCTGTTTGGAAGCTAGTAGTTTTCTCTTTAGCTCAACAGTCCTAGGATGAGAACTGAGAAATGTGAATCTGATTGACTCGGGCTACAGAATTTATAGAGCATATTTAGCAAAATTATAAAGGAATTAAAGAGATTTGCAAAAGAAGAAAAAAAAAATAAGAGCTCAACTAAAGTGTTCAAGTTGAATAAAGAAGAAAGTAAGAACAGATAAAGAACCAAAAAGCTGAAAGAAAAAGAATTGTGAGACTTTAGATTCCAATGCAGTCAGATTATGTATAGTGAGAAAAAGAAAAATCAAGAGCTGGAAGGTGAGGAAACAGCAAACAGAAGGCAGAATACCCAGGTTTAAGATTGAGAAGTTAAGACCCCTATGGATCAAAGACTAAATATTTATATATTTCAGCTAAGTCTAGCTCCTAGAAAGTGGAATTATCAATAAATATTTATTGAATGAAATTGATTAAGATCATCAAATTTTAACAAGGGTAATGACATTTCTGTCATAAAAGAATATTTTGGAATACCACTTTTGGACTTTAAAAAAAATGAATAATCTTCAAAATTATATTAATGCTACATGAATCAAATGTTTTCTACAAGTGGTGCAGTTTTACAAATTGAAAAGTCAGTAAAAAATAACAATCAGGTAAAATTTCTTAACACAGAAAAGAATGACCCTGAGTTTGATATGATCACCCTGGAGTAAGAACCCCCATCTAAATTCATATGTAGCATTTCAGTATAGGAACTGCCAGCCATATATCTCAGCAATTTATAAAGTTTGTTTCCATGAGTGAACTCTAAGGTTTAATCAAATTTTTGACTCACCTTTTTAAAATTACTGTACTGAGTGAACATATTCTCTTGAAATTATGACCTATTTATATAATGTAATAATTTAGAAAGACAAATAACAATCAAATATTTTTGTTTGTTAGGACAATTTGAGCTGAAAATAACCAAAAACTCCTACTAAAGTTACTATTTTCTCACATGACAATGCATCCTTAGGTAGAAAGGCTTTAAAGTTCACAAATTCAGCAGCCCAGAAACATTTGATCTCTTCCATCGCTTTCAGCATGTCAGTTCAGTCCTCAAAGTTCCTTCAGCAGATTTATTCTCCTATCAGCCTTTACCTTCTGGATCTGGGGATGTGACCAGTCTCCCGTGAAATTTAAGTCTGTGTGGAAAAAGGTGTTTATCTCATGAAACCTGCTGTTCTGTTAAAAAAGATGAAGAAGAAAGGGAATGGATGTTGGATGGGAAGGCATCATTTTCTGCCAGCTTCCAATCTGTAGAATTTGAGTAGCAGCTCCCAGAAATAAGACAACTGGATAAAAGAACCCAAGAGGACTGGGAATAAAATTATTTTTTACCAGAAGCAAGAAGCACCCTGGAATTCCCCAGAATTCTTTAGTTAATGGAATTTGTTTTATAGAAAATGAATTGAATTGTATAAATAAAGAAGAAAAAGCAGTTAAGGCATACAAAAATGTCAGAAATAGAGAGCTGACTGACAGTCATCTGAGATAAAGGATGTTGGATACTGGAAGAAAAGAAATGGAAATAGAATTGCCTGATGGTATTTCCCTTGAAGAAAAAAGTTACTAAGAAGCAACTGGAAATAGAAGAATTCACAAAGAAAAATAGCAAAGGGAAACAAAGAAACTATTGACTTTAAGAAAAGTACACACCTACCAGGATGGCGATTATGAACAAAACAGAGAACAGGGAGTGTTAGTGAGAACGTGGAGAAATTGGAACCCTCATATCGTACTGGTGGTAGTGTCAAATGGTGCAGTGGCTGTGAAAAGCAGTTTAGCAGTTCTTCAGAGGTTAGATATAAAATTATATGACCCAACAATTCCATGCAAACAGGTACTCAAACAAATACTTGTACATTAATGTTCACAGCAGCACTATTCACAATTGTCAATTTGTGGAAATAACTCAAATATCCATCAAGAGTTGAATGAATAAACAATACATGGTACCTACATACAATGGAATATTACTACCCCATAAAAAAGAATAAAGTACTACTATATGGCACACCATGAATAAACTCCAAAGACATTATGCTAAGTGAAATAAGCCACACACAAAATATCACCTATTGTATGATTACATCTGTGGGAAATATTCAAAATAGATACATTTGTAGAGACAAAGTAGATCTGTAGTTTTCAGGGGCTTCAGGGAGGGAGGAATGAGGATTAATTGCTTAATGTGTACAAAATTTTCTTTGGAGGTGATAAAAGCATTTTGAAACTAGAGAGTGGAGGTAGTCTCGCAATTTTGTAAGTGTACTAAAACCAATCTTTAAAATCATTAATGTTGTGTTACATGAATTTCAACTCAATTTTTAAAAACAAACAAAAAAGAAAAAACAGAAAACAAGTAGGAAATATAACCATGATGTGCTACAATATAAGTATGAATTATAATTTTTGTATAGGTGTAAGTAATAAAAAGCCAATCGAAAATTTCTAAAAATAATGATTAATAGGGGAACAGAGTGACCATGTCAACCATAAATACAGAGATGCAGAAATACACGAAAAAGTGAAATTGATCCACCGTTTGGGAGAAAAACAGGGGAGTGTGGAGAAATGGGACAGAAACTGCTAGATTTTTCCATTAGCTTTTGGTAATATTTGATTTTCTGTATAACTCAGATGTATCAGTCTGGTATATATAACAACTAATATTAATCACTAACTGATTAACTGTTAATGTAGGAGTGATAAATTTGACTACGTAATGTTTTTAAACTAAGGCAGAAGAAAAACACCATACAATTATAACTCTTTTGAAAAAGAATATTAGCCTTTAGGAAAAATTCAAAATATTGAATATGCAATTTATGGAAACAAATTTCAAGTCATTAAGTTGTGAAAAGCTTCTTGACTTCTCTCACAATTAAATAAGTAAAAGTATTTTTTATTGGAAAGCATTAAAATACTTAGATTGTTAATTCACATTTTTTCAATGATGTGGGGTATGACTGTATAGAAACTTACAAGATAATGAACATTTTCAGAGAAACTGGGTAAATTTATTAAAACCTTTAACATCTTCAAATTACAAACTACTTTCAAAACTGAATCTCAATTATACATACAGTTTCATAACAAAATCCCACAACTTCCTTCTAAGTCAAAGTCTCTGAAAATATACTCTCACAAGTAGACAAATCTTTTTAAATGTAAAGTTATTTTTTAAATATCATTTGTAACAGGGTACTGGTTAAATCACAGGCAATCACTGGCTAGACTACCATGCAGCCATTACAATGGTGCTCTTCAAATAAAATTCACGTACTGACAACAGAAAGACAGTGTGAAAAGCAAGTTACTAAATAATACTATTGTATGAGTCCATTTATACATATAATGTAATTTAAATATTTGTAGGCAGGTAGTGTAGTGAAAATACAATTGTTCAGAGAGGCTACTTGAAAAGAACAGGTTATCAAGAGATAAGCAACTTAAATTTTTCATAAAAACATGCAGGTTTTTCCCAATGATTGTATGTTAGCTTTCCCACTGAAAATAAAATAGCTTCAGAAAAGAAATTGTTCAAAATTTGTAGATACTGACAGGCATATGCAGAATAGATAAACAACATTATACTGTATAGCCCAGGGAAATATATACAAAATCTTGTGGTAGCTCACAGTGAAAAAGAATGTGACAAGGAATATATGTATGTTCATGTATAACTGAAAAATTGTGCTCTACAATGGAATTTGACACAACATTGCAAAATGACCGTAACTCAATAAAAAAAAAAGTAAAAAAAAGCTTCCAAATAAAACAAAACAAAGAAAATAAATTGTTCGTGTGCTTCTCGTCTGATTAAAACTTAATATTGGAGAACTCACAAGACTTGGTTATATAGAAGCGAGAAAGTGGAAATACCAAGTCTTAACGTACATTTAGTTCATATTGATCTTTTAATAAACATGAACCCAGAGTAGCAACAGCAGAAGGAACTTAATTGACTGCTTGCTCCAATGTCTTTAGTTTTTAGATAAGAAAGCAGAAAACCATCAGCAATAAGTGAGTTTCCAATTATCAGGTTAAACAAAAGCATTTAATGTTCACATTGTTACATCTCCTATAACACAGTTTTGAACTATCTGCATATACATTTTTATTTGGATTCCTCTGATATAATGGAACAAAATTAATTTAATTTGACTTATTTCTCCTGAAATCTTCCTACCAAAATAGCAGCTATTTCATTCTTAAATAAATATTGGAAACAAACATTGTAGGCAATATCCCATTTTCGGGTTTTTTTTTTTTAATTTCTTAAAGAAATCAAGGGCTCTGAGGAACCTTGTGGTTACCATCACTTGATGCAATTATGCCTTGTTACCTAGTATTAGAGAACTAATATTTCTTGAAACTCATCTTGGTTGATTTATTTCATTACTAATATTCATTCACTCAACCTTTTGTTTTGTTTTGTTTTGTTTTCATTTCTCCCATGCCTTTCTAATACTTGAAGGATTTTGTCCTTCAGTCTTGAGACAGAAAAGGTGGTAAAAAATCATGTTGATACCTTTGAAAGAAATGTTGGATGAACAAAATAAACAGCCTTCACATTCCTCTTGTACTTGATCTCAACATTGTAGAGTTTCTTCAGGAAGTCAGAGTCCAGGTGATTGTATTTGCTTGTCAGTGTGTGAAAAGATACTAATAAATATTAATACACATTCTTTCATGACAATGTGGTCCATTATATGGATAAAATATAAGAGAGCCTTGTCCATATCTATTAATGTCACAGGAATGTTTTTTCCAACTATCACCATCACCGTTGGTCAAATGATCTCAATTTTATACCTGAAGTTTTGGGTACCAGTCTTCTACAACCTCAAAAATATAAAGAGCCTTTTTAGGCAAAGTAAAATAATTTTTGGAAAGTAATAAGTTTTTAAACTTACATAACTAGTCATAATCATTACCAGACAAAGAAATAACAAATTTGGAGCAATCTTTTTTGTTAAACTTAAAACATATGCTCAAACAGCCATGATTTGCTTTCTAGTGCTCTCTCAAAACAAATCTGCTTTCTCTTGGATTATTAGCCAACAGAATGAAATGCTTTTCTTGGTCTGAAGCCTTATGTAATATTTCAAACTTACTCTCTGTTGTAGACCCAACCCTTTTTACAACAAAATGTCTTCTTTTGTTCAATCAAAATTTCCTGATTCTTACTCAGGAAACCAGCCTTGAAACAACCTGTGACAGCTGTAAGGATTTTGACAGTAGGTGGATTTAGGCTGGTTCGACTTTTCAAATCTTGAGTTGATGTTGCTTTACAGAAATGCTTCAAATTTCAGTTTATTCTCTTTAAGCCTCCTGTCTTTAATTATGCACAGAATGAAACAACTAAACAAACCCTCTTATCAGCGTTGCTCCCAAAATGACCCAGGTTTTTATGTGTGCTTGTGTGTGTGTGTGTGTACACATCTAGCATTCAGTCTGGCCCCCATCCCTTAGTATTTCTTTATGATTAGAACAGAAATGATAGGTAAATTTATATGATTCAGTGACATTGCTGGTCTATCCCCTGGCATTTATATCTCACTCACGTTCAGTTCATTTCCATTCTCCTGGCAACCAGCAGTATCCAGTAAGGTTATAACTACTACTTTCTGTGTTTACAAAGCAATGTACATTTCACAGTTTCTTTGCTTCATACCTTCTATGTTCAGTATAATTTCAGATTGGGTTCCTTACTAATTGAACATAATTCATTCTTGTTGACTTTAAAGGATCTAAAACTCTTTAAAAATTAGATACAATGTTCATATGAAATACAAATTTTTAGAAAACAATGAATTAGTGTACTCTTCTGCACAACGTAGCTTTTTTAGCATTCTTAATTTAATTTCTAATCCACTAGCATATATATTTGAATATATTGAATTGAATTATTGCATTGAAGTCAGGAATTTTCTTTTTTTTCTAGAGGAAAAGCCATTAAGAATTAATAGAGTTATAGAGCCATTTGGAAAGACATAGCTCATACAGATTTAAAGGAATCCATGAAATTGTTAAGAACACTTGAGCAGTTTCCATAAGCAATCTTGAGACCTCAGATACCTTAAAATGTGTTAGGATTTTAAATATTTGAGAGTGGATGGCTACAAAATCTAAATGTGGCATACATTTGCCACCACTCTGATTTACATGGGCTTAGCTTGATTGAAATATGTTTTTTGGCCGGAATCCTTGAATAATCTGTCAGTCTTTCATTTCAAAACAATCTGTTTTGTTGCAGAACACTTTGGCACTTTCTCCTCCTTAATGTCATCATTTTTATTTGTGATCTATATAACATGCATCTCCAACAGTCATCTTAATAGTCATGTATCAGTGATTTGTTTTACATCATCTTTTGAAAATAATGGCTTTAAGAAATATGTTTGATCTTAGATATTTAATAACCCTTTTTTACATGTTCATCTTGTGAACTACAAGGGAAATGAATGCCAAAGGCATGTATTTCTGCTGACCAGATGTGTGGGTGTGGTGGAGATAAACTTATCTGTATGGGAAGGATTTCCATTATTTTTTCTTCACATTTTTCACACATCCATTTTACTGATAGTAAATCCTTAGACACTTATAAAGGCAACAATTCAACAGAACCACATGTGCTACATATAGCTTAGGTAATCAAAAATTTTGATATTGGTTATAAGGTAGATACCATTGAATCTACTCCCAGACCTTTTAAGAAAGAGTTTCCAATTAAAAAAAAATCCAGATTGGACTTTTGGCTTATGTATGTATTGGAAGTGCTAAACAAAACAAACAAGACAAAACCCCCTATTCTTGATTTTTCTTAGATGTGAACGTTGTTTGTTTAAGATGGTATTTCTCAAAGTATGGCACTGTTATCAGACACATTGCTATCACCTGAAACTTACTAAAGTGCAAATTCTGGGTCCCACTACAGACCCAGTGAATCAGAAATTCTAGGAGTGGGGCCCAGAACTACTTATTTTAAAAGTTATTCATGTGATTCTTATGCATACTCCAGATTGAGAAATACTATGTGATATAATCCTTAAGATAAAGTTTAGGTTTTCTAAATATCTATTGGAAAGCTTACTGGAAAAGATTTACTAAAGAGTAGGGTGGTGTCACAAAACTAAACTGAAAGATAGCTTTGTTACAGCAAGTATTCTAGCATCACTGACGTAGCTCCCGAGAAGATCAAAGGAGCGTGCATTATTCCAGGTAGTCTATTTACAATTCTTTAACTGACTCACTAAAATAGAAGTAACTTGTAGTCTGTAGATATTTCAAAGTTCAGATCGAATTTTACACGCACACAGTTCATTAAGCTGTAGATGCTAAAATGTGTAAACCAGCTTCAGGCATCTTGATGAATTTTCATACTGAAATTTATTAACTACAAAATGCTTTGATCCAAAAATATATCTTATGCCAAAAATAAACATGGGAGCTGAATTTCTTACTCATTATTCTTTAAATGCTGTTTCTTTTCATATATATATATACACACACACATATATGTATATCACATGACACCATAATCTATGCAACAAATTATTCTATTGCACTTGAATAATTTGCATCCATTTTGATAAAATAAGCAGTGGAAAAGAAAACAGCTTTTCTATGTATTAAGATAATTCCATATGAATCTTGCATCTTATCAGTAAGCTAACTGCCAATGTAATTTGAATTCATCTCTGGCTATCACATTTAATTCTTCAGGAATAGATATAAGAAATAATTTACATAAATCTGCTTGCTAAAAATTGACATCACTGGGTAATACTGTGTTTGCTAATGTAACTAGTAGGTTTTAGTGGATCAGTGATTGATGTAAATCAGTTCAATGCATAGTCTTGTATCGATACAGTGAACCATTGTTCAAATAAGTGTTTCACGGTTTATTCTGTAAAAAGAGCTACAATTTCATTGTATATTTTATTCACTTCTCTAAATCTTGACTTTAAAGTGAACATAACACATACTGCCAGAATTATTGTAAAAATCAACTGGGAAACTGATATCCAATGAATATGAGTTATATGAATGTATTAGAAATAGCTTGAGCAGATCTCATACTTCTGACAAAAATTATAATTCTGCAGAATAATGATGAATGAGAGCATGCAAATATATAAAATAATAGAACAGATAACCCATCAAATAAGGCAAAAAATATATCTACCAAGAACTAAACAGTGTGTCTCTGAATGGCAGAAAGATACATAACAGTGCTAGACACACAAAATTAAAGAATGGGGCCAGGGAATTTGGCAAGAAAACATACAAATAAATATAAGAAATAAGAACAAAAAATGGTTAAAGAATGTAGATGTGAATAACCAGTAGATGATTGATCAATATTTGTTTATCCTAACATATGATTTAAAATATTTGCTAAGTGACTGCATGGTTACCAAGATGTAGGATTCTGTTGATATTATGTCTCAGTGGAAATGGAAGAAGTCACTAGAGAATTTAAGTGTTTATTATTTGAGGATTAAAGGTTTCCCAGCTCTCTGCTATTCATGAGGTCGCTATTTTAAGCCTTTCTTGTCTGTTCTTAAAGTCCTTGGGTTGATGTCATTCCTCCATTTGGATGTCTTAAAATAAATAAAAGGACCACAAAGGGCAAACCTTAAAAATGAGACTTACGAGGGTGATCAGAATAAGACATGGTTTCATGAAGAATGCGATGCATTCATTTTAATCAAGATGTTCTAGTCATCCCTAAATGTCTATTTTTCTGCTGCTGTTGAGTAATTACTAAGGCCTATTACTTGTCTCATACTTCATGTGATGGCCAGTCAGTTGAGGACGAGAGATCACGTCTTTGTTGTCTGAGGAAATGGATCTCGATTTGTCTTGTGGTTGGTTCAGAAAGTGCTCTTATGAAGTCTGTGCTTCAGCATTTGAGCAGAACTGGGCTTGCCATTAACACAGGAGGTGATTGGAGCATGTAATCTCGGTGTCCTGTTAATCCCTAACAAGCAAGGGGAGGGAAGTGAAGTCATCTTCTGGCTGAACAGCAGACATCAGAAAATACTTAAAATTGTTGGCTGCCTGGTTTTAAGCTCCTACACAGTAGCCCTGGGAATATCCAGTGAGTAGAAGAACTGTATGAGGATGATTGCTTGTATTGGATCTGTGCCTTCACCTCTGATAGATAACGTAAGAGCAATCAATGTGTGAGACATCGAAAGATTTCCTACTTCAATGGCCTACGTATTAAGAAAGGGTAAGAGCCCATGGCAGTGAAAAGATCTCTTTGAGAAAATCCAGGGGAGAGGCAGGGCGGTAGAGGGAGGCTGAAGTGAGGAAGAGGGTAAAACAGATAGAAATAAGCCTTGAAATGATCCTTTTTTGCTATTAGAGAGGGCCTTGGATTAATTAACAATATATTATCACTTAATTTTTCCACTCTAATTTTATGAAGGGCAAGAATGGAAACTGTTGAAAAAAGCAAATTCCAAATTTCTTGTAGTTATTAAGAATGGTGGGAAGACAAACTCTTCTATAACTCACGTACAACACTGAACAAGTTAGTTCCACTAGATTTCAATTTTTTCCATTGTACAGTAGAGATAATAACGTACCCAGTTTTATATAATTGCTGTGAAATCAAACAGATTAAAAGTGTAAAGAATATACAACAGTGCCTGGCTTTGAGTAAGTACTTAATAAATGTTTGCTATTATAATTTTTTATTTACTCACATATTCAATTTATCATTTATCCAGTACATATAATGGCATGCTCTACCAACATACCAAACACCTTTGCCTTTGCATAGGTTTTCCAGAAAATAGATTTAGATGATTATTATATGCAGAAGGTTTATTGGGGAGTACACTTAAATATTAAATTATGTTTGAGTGAAAGAAGTAATATTGTTCACCGAATATGTCATTACTTGCCTCAAGTGTGTGACAGACATGCAACTGATCTTGACGATCATGGTCAGTTACCCCTGTCAGATGTGACTTCATTCTTTCCTGTTGGTCTCTTGGTGCAGGAGGCTGAAGTGACCAGTAATGGCCATCGCTTAAAGTCTAGTAAGACCATCGCAGTGTTCCCTGGTGGGAAGTGTTCTACAACCGAGAGTACAAACTCTAAACTCAAACTGCCCAGAGTTTCAGGAACAGGAAGACTACGTTTCTCAATTAGGTCACCATCAATAATTAAGTGGGGTCATCTCTACTTCCAATCCTTGGTTACTAGATTCATGTGTTCCACTCATGGGGACACACAGTAATATTCATCGATTTAGAGTGTATATTGTTTCATAGAGGATGATGCTCCATCTAAATGGCATCATTCCCAAACTGAAGCCCCAGCTGTGCCTCCAAATGACTATTCCATTTATCTGTCAGGCTGGCAGTTTCTGAGTGGTGGGGTATTTAATGGAACTAAAGGATCTCCATTGATCCTCCAGTGATCATATACTCATTGCAGTCTCTCTTGCTGTAAAGTAGGACCCACGGCCTTATTTGATATTGGATGGGGTACTATGTTGACAAGCCTGATATTCTAGAGAGAAGTTCAAATATTCTTCATCCAGTGGTCCTGGAGCACGTTGGGAACTTGTAGACGAGAAAGACATAATTATATGCAAAAATATGTGGCTCCCCAGTCAAAATGAAGCTCTGCCTCTTCCAGGGTTAAAAAACAAAAAAGAAAGAAAAAGGTCCAGGGTAATTATGATGCTAATAGAATCAGTCTATTTCTTCTGCAGGGAGTTGGACTTTCAGCTGTGGAAGCCTTGGAGAGTGGGGACGCATGAAGTCGGCCTTGTGACTAACCTCTATTCTTTCCACTGTAGCTACTCCATTAATCTGACCATTTGCCACAATGGAGTTGGCTCATGTCAAACAGCAAAGTCATTCTGTCTGCTCGGTTGTTCAGCGCCTTTGCTTTTTGGTGAGCGCTAACCTGTAAGGCATAGATCTTCGCACTTCATGGCCAGACCCATATGCTCATCTGCATATTTCTTCCCTGGAGATCTTTATCTCTAGTCTTCCAGTATTTTTCCCTCCAGGCCTCTGAACAACCAGCCAATCCGTTAGTCACTGCTTATGAAACTGTATATATTCTTACTTCAAGCCAATTCTCTTTCCACATCAAGTAGATGATGAAATAAACTTCCTGAAGCTTGCCTGTTGAGAAGATACCCCTTCTCCTCTGTCTTTGAGCTCCTCCTGTGGGGGCCTGGTAGAGTGGCAGTCCATTACTAGCCTGTACATTTACATCTAGTTAAGCCTCTGTGAAACCAAATCTGAATTTTGCATTTTGGGTTGATTGATCATGACAACCCAGCCATGAAGCCATAGGTATGACCTGAAGGAGGAGTATCTGTACAACAGAAGTAGATAACATGAGAACCCAGGCCAACTCCATGTGCTTGTGCCCTCTGATCCAGCCCGTGCCTCGTCGGTGTGTCCCAGCTCCATCTTCACTGTGTTGTTGCTGCCGGGCTGCCTGAACTGAGGACTTGCTGGTTCCCACAGAGATTAGTGCATGGTTGGTCCGTGATGCCCTGTGGCTAACTGCTCCCTTTCTATGAGATCCAGTAACACGCCAAAATCAGTTTCACGCTGCCTTCCTGAAACAAACTCAAATTGGTTTATTTGTCATTTTACATATCACTGAATTTTGCATGTTGGATTGTGAAAATTGGCCTACAAGTTTCCTTTCTTGTAACGCTCCATCAACTTTCAAAATTAAAATTATACTTGCTTATATTCTCTTAAGGAGTTTGTGTCATTTCTTCCTTAAGTATCTGGCAGAATTCATTGCTGATGCTATCTGGACCCAGAGTTTGCTTTCTGGGAAGAGTTTTCACTATGGTTTTAATTTATTTAATTGCATAAGACTAATCAGGGTTTCTATTTATTTTTTAGTCAGATTACCAAGTTGTGATCTTTCCTGTAACATAACCATTTCATCAAAATTTTCAAATTTATTTTCATGAAGTAGTTTAAAATTTCCTCTTAGGGTTGTATAACATATGTAGAATTGTTAGTGATCGTCATTTGATGTTTCTGACATGGATTATTTGTGTCATCTTTTTTTAGCTAGTTTATCCAAGGCTTATCAATCAATGTCAATTATTTTTGAAAAATAAAATGTCTTTTTGATCTTTTTGCTCTATGTTGTTTTCTTTTTCATCAATTTCACACTGACCCTTATTATCTACTTTTTTCAATTATGTGTATAATTTACTGGTACTATAATTTCTTGAGGAGAATACTTAGTTCATTGATTTTCAATTTTTTTCTAATATATGCACTTAGGTTGTAAATTTCCCAGTAAATGCACCTATTGTTTATCTCAAAAGTTTGATATTTTGTTTTGATTAATAGTCAGTACAAAATATGTTTAAAATTTTATCATAACATTTTGGATCTAAAAAAGATTTGCTGCAGGCAAATCCTCTATTTTGGTTTGCCTGAAAATGTCTTCAGTTAACTATTATTTATAAGGGTATTTCCCTGGATGCAGAATTCTAGGTTAGCAGTTTTTACTTTTACTATATTAAACACATTTCATTTCATTTTCTCAGTCTAATTATTGTTCATTGTAGGAAGTCTGTCCTCTTTTTCTATGGATGCTTTTAAGATGTCTTTCTATCTCTGGTTTTTAACAGTTTTGTGGTTACATCTGAAGTGTGTGAATGTTTTTATTTTGTTTTATTTTATTTTGTTTGAAATCATGCTTTTAAATCTGCAACTGGATAACTTTCTAAAGTTTTGGAAAATTCTCAACTATTTTCTCTTCAAATGTCAATGTACTCCCTTCTCTCCTCTTGGCATTCCAACTTCAAATGCGTTAAATCTTGTCACCAAATCCCTATTTCACTTTTACTTTTTTTTTTTTTTCTGTATTTTCATCCTGTATTGCTTTGAAAATTATTCTGGATATTTTATTTTGTCCTATCTTCTACTAATGATCTTTTTCATCTACGTCTAGTCTATGGTTAGAACTATCCACTGAGAAATTAATTTTGGTTATTTTAATATTTAGTCCTGGAATATCCATGTGCTTCTTTTTTATACTTTCTAGTTCTCTGTTTCAATTCTCAGTCATGTTCTCCCTTAGCAGACACAGCATAATTATTTAAGATCTTTGCCTGACAACCTTCATTCTCTGGATTTTCTGGATCTTCTATTACCCACTGTCTCTCATTTCTAATTTCTCTTTCTCCCTCCCTCCCTTCCTTCCTTCCTCTCTTCCTCCCTTTCCCCCACACCCCGTTTCTCTCTCCATCACCCTGTCTTCTATACTCCTGTGGCTGGTTATTTGGTAATGAGAGAATATTTCAGTTTGATTCTTGCCAAATGCAATGGCCATGAGCAACTTGGGATCATGTTAATCTAGTGTCAGGGACTGACTGAAAAGGTATAAAACTGAACCTGAGTCCCTGAAAGAACAGTTCATTTTTCTGATTTACTCTGTCTCCTAAAGAGCAGCCTGCCAAGATATCAGCCCCTCAAGTGAAGATTTTGTAAGGATTTTGCTTCCAAGTCCTGGGCTTCAACTTTCGCTGTTTTAAATCTAAGAAGTTGTCAACAGTTCTGCTTAGCTTCTTGCACCTCATTCAGACCCACTCCAGAATCGGTAAAGAAAATGGAGCCCTAGATACTAGATTTGCCTCCTCAAGCCTTTCTTCTCTGAGATCTTGACCCTGTAATTGGTAGCCAGCATGGCTAGCATTCACATTTCTGCAGGAAGTCTCCTTTTTATTTTGTAGAGAGAATCTAGTTCTCCACAGGAGAATTTCTTTGACTTTTCTGTTCTATTCTTAACAGCAATGAAAAGTCCAAAGGAAATTTGTCACTCAGATTATTTCAAAATATTTTGTATGGATATCTGTGTACATGCATGGAGCAGGGTCAGAAATTGTGTTTGTATGTGTACAGTATGAGAAAAATTATCATATGGTTTTATTTTATTTTATCCCACTGCTCATGTACAATTCAACTTTATGGCACACACTTTGATAGGTACTGAGAAACATGGTGCCGGGTCAGATATGTTAATACTTGAATGACTAAAGACAAGTCAGTTCTCAAATAGTTAGATAATTCTATTTATATTCTATTTATATGTTAATAGTTAACATTTATTTTAGGCTTACACAGTATTAAGTGATGACTAGATATTACTATCTAAGTGAAAAAAATACCTATTTGATATTTTCCTGTCTTTGCAATTTTTGAACTAGTTTTCAAAGCCATTGTGAGTGCTTATTTCTGAAATGATTCAAAGTCAATCATCAAACTATGTAAAGCATTATGATATGTAGTAATATAAAGTATTTTTAATTTGCCTGATTCAAATTATGATGCACTTCTCTTCCATTTAATTATCAATTTGTTTACTATTCATAGACATTAACTTCAAGTAGCTAACTGCCATGAATAGGCAACATATTTTTCTTTGCTAAAGTCATGTTAATTGTAATTTGTCTTGAGTCGTAGGTAATTCATTTTACCACTCACATTGCAAGTTTTATATCTACTGAATTCCAAAGATTTTTAATAGACATTTTTAGCTCTATATTTGTTGTTGTTAAATTGGAGCTTCCTGTATACTAACATACTTGTCTGTCACCGAGCTTTCAAAATATGACTAGGGCATAACGTAAATTTTACCTCCCTAATAACCTTTGATAAACCATTGCATGACATTTTGGCAATATGTACATATAAAGAGAAATGGATAAAACAAGAGATTCTTCCTATAATTCTGGTTTATATCATGCAAAACCCTAACAGAAGGTTTCTTACTTTCCTTGACTAAACCATCCACTAGTTGTTTGTGTGCCTTTTTTGTGGACATGACATTTTTAATTAAATGCCCTCTTCCGTAAATGAAAATTCCTATACAAATTGTTTTATTTTGATAAATAATAAATTATCATAATATATTATTTTCTACTTTTCTGTATATGTTTTATAACTCAGTTAACTGTTTATTTAAGCAAACCAGAGTAAGGGCAAATCTGGAAAAAAAAAATAATTCTGACTTGAAGTTACAAGTTTGCTTTGAAAAAGCTTACTCTTTAGCCCCAAAATAGCTGATAGAAGAAAAGGCTTGTTTTCCAAATACAAATGGATTACATAGGAACCAATGTTATATTGTATAATACAATGTTAGCATTAAACAATATTGTTCCACAAAATTCAGTTTCGCCAAAACATTCTAATCAGTTAACAATTTTTCTTTGCTTTAAAAACTTAGATATTCCATGCTATTTAATATTTCCAATACAATTTAGCACTCTTTCTTAGAAAACACATTTAAGAAATCAAGCTCTATCCATTTAGAAATTTAAATGCTGTTGACTGTGGCCCCGAATGTTCTAGAATTCAAGTTCTGTCTGTAGAACTCTTCCTCTTTTCAGCCCCACTACCATTGCATCAGCTCATTGCTCACCAAGGTTTCTCTAGTAATTACTCATGTGATTCTGATCTTCACTTTCTGTCTCCTCCAATCCAGCCTTGAGTTTTGCTTTGGTTTTGCTTGTTTGTGTTTTTGTTCTTTTTGGATCATTTTGTGATGTTAATGAAACTTTCAGATATTTGCCATAAGCAAATAAATGGAAAGTCAGCTTAAGTGTATACGAAGTCTTCACCATTTAATCCCAAAAGCTTTTTGTCTTTTCCATCACTTTCCTCTGTCCCAACCAAATATATACTTTTTATGCTGCGATCAAGAATGGTTTAAATTTTTTTGAATTCCCAATGCTCTTTTGCACTTCCATGTATTTAAGAATACTCTTTTTTTTTTTTTTTTTACCTGGGATACTTTTTCTTTTTTCTGTCATATAAAATCCTATAAAACTCATCTCAAAGATCATTGTCTTATTTAACTCCTCTCTAACTGTTTCATGTAAAAATGAATCTCGTCTCTCCCTTCATTCCATTAAAACTTGTTCATGTTTATTATATTTCATCCACACTTGCTTTGGTTGTTTCTGATTTTTTTTTTTTTTTAGCAGATGAGCTTTCAAGGACTGGGACAAGATCTATTGTATCTCTGCATATCTGGCAACTGGATATTCACGATAAAGCTTAAAACAGTACACTTGGTAACTATTGTATCTTTCATGCTAGTTTCCAGGAACCAGTTTAGCAATATAGATTTCAGGATTTCAAATGTTTTGGAATTTTTGGGCCATTGTTTTTTGTTTACTTTTTATTCAATTGAAAGAAAATAGAAGTTGTCTCTGTCCAGAACTTACAAAATACAGACTTCTGATATTAAGTTTACTATATTGCTACAAGATGACAAATAATACATATGATAATATTTCTACTGGATTAAGATATGGCTTTTATTTTTGAATAATCTTATTTATCCTGGTAAATACTATTCATGAAGTCAGTAACTCTAACAGTGAGCTGGTTCTACCTTTTCTTGCTAATGAAATCATGTCTTTCATTCAGCTTAGATATTTTGGATAATGTGAATAGCATTTAAAAATTATTTTTTATGGCACTGTGAAACATGTATTCTTGCAACAATACCCAACTTCTTAACTCTTTATTCCCATTCCATTGTGTTTCTCCTACTTTGTATCACTGTGAAAATGATACTTTTTAAATGATTGCTCACCTTATATTTTTGCTGAGAAAATGTTCCATGGATATTGACTTCAAACTCCTTTCACCTGCATCTCTAGATCCTTCATAGAATGTTTACTGTTAAACATTGTCATAACACATTTTAACTATGTCAAAATCAGCACAAAGTGTCCTTTGAAATTAGGCTGACCAAACGACTTTGAGTGGAAGATATTCTTCGTAAAGTCTTTTATTTCCCCAAAATAAACATATTTTCTCCTTGCCATTTTTCATTAGTGTGAAGATTGCATCATCAATCCAAGTGCTTGATGGTAGATGACATTTCTATGGCATTTGGGACACATCATGTGAATTATGGAATCATAATTTCCACTTATTATAACATTCATTTACAGTTTAGAAAGAAAGCATGTCCTCAGTTTCAAAAGGTTTAGAAAATTCTAAGGGTTTTTAGATTTTTGGAACTTTCTAGAAGACTTTCTAGGCTGAAACTGTAATTAGTTACATAGCAGCCCTTTTGCCTTCACTGATTCACTCAACACATATTTACTGAGTAGCTACTATGTGTTAGAAATTGAGTATGTGGGGGTAAAAGAAAAAAAAATCTGTGATACCTAACCTAGACTAAAGAGGGGTTGTAGACATTCCATGAGAAAACAAATATATTTTATAAATTTTAATGTAGCATCAAAAGTCCATTGGGGACTTAGTCTTACTAGAGATGCTTTCCATATGTTAAACTGATTTTATAACAAAGGCACATTTGAAAACAAATTCTAGCATGTGAGGGTTTTATTTTAAAATTGGATCAGTTCAAAAATGCAAGTAATGGTTTCATATTTCCTATTTAATATCAAATTAATTATTATGTAAATTAAAATAAAGCCCATTTATTTTAAAAATTTAAGAAAATTTCCTGATATTTCTGTGTTTCTTCCAATAAGTCTTCAAACTTTTTTACCTACTTTAGTGCTACAAACCTGAGCTGGAGGGGAGTGGCCTTAAAACATTTCCTTCAAAAGAGCTGCTGACAGTGGTCGACTCCAGCTATCAGTTAATTGAATTCATGCATATTATTGAGTGGTTACTGCTATGTGTTAGCTACCATGCTAAACAAGTGAAGTTATTTCTGTTACTACTTAAGCTCTTCCTAGAGTTTTAAAGAACACATTAAGAGGTATTTATGAGTACCTGTAGGGAATCCACCAAAGATTCTCAGATTCTCAAAATTAAACAAGAAAGCCTGTATGACCCACAAACTAGATGGATGCCCTGATGAAAGATTCATAATCAATCAATCAATCAATCAATCAATCACACACACACACACACACACACACATAGAAACACACATACACACTTCTGGATGCTGATCTGGAATCAGTATTTATAGAAATAAAAAGCCAAGGGTAGAAAGAGAAGGACACTCTGATAGAACAACAAATATTAGGAATCATCAAGCCTGATGGTGGGAAGAGGAGAAAAGAAATTATACTGTTGTAAACTCAAGGAATGAGAAACACGATGGTCCTGCATTTCAATCACGTTACATGTTTACACAATCTTCTTGAAGACAGAGTTTGGATTTTCTTTGCTTCATGTGAATTTGTGAGTCCTAATTGTAATATACATAAAAAAGAAAGGGACAATTCCGTTGTATGTATTTGCATCTGTAGGAATGATCTTTCAGAATTGATGCATTTCTAGGGAAGGGTTAAGATCATGAAAAGAAAAAAACCTAGTGGTTTGTGGGCAGCAAGTTATATTTATTAAGCTTTGGATTTGTTTTATGTGGTGGCTTTGCCTGAGTTTTTAGTGGTTAGCTAATAACATGAAAACAGAATATATTGGGAGAGCCAAAATTTGCTCAATTCTACAGCCAACTAATGCTATATTTATACCAAAAGATACGACTTTTTACATCATACATTATAAAAGTATGATATCATTTAAAATAGATAGTGTGGCAGAAAAGAGAATGACTAATAACATATCTTTCTGAGACATACAAAGAATATCTTTTTCACTAATGGCAGTTTGTGCTTTAAAAAGAACAAGCCATCTTTTATTTTTTATCACTAAAAATCAGTCACAGAAAGAAACAAATTAATTTTCTATCTACATCTGCATTTTTCATTACAATCGTGGAACATACACTTTTTAACCGCTTGATTTCATTCAATGCCTGCAAAATACCTTAGAATAATTTTTATGAGTTTTTTTTCTACAAAGCTTGACTGTATCTGAGAGTGGGTGAATGTGATGAACAGTCATATTAGGAGGTATGGACAGAAAAGAAAAGGAACCTTACTCTTTGTTTTAATCAATAAATTTGATTTCATGAAAGTCACGCTAGTAATTCAAGCCTTATCAAGCAGAGATGATGACTCATGCCCACTTTTTATCTTCCAATATGTCACTTTTGTCTAGGGGTGTCCTGGACATTCTCTGTTTGGTGCTTAGAACCTTTACAACCCATTTACAATTTCCTCAGTATTAGGGGCTAAATGTAGTATTTCCAAGAATCTTTGCCTTTGTAGTTGCACGTACAGCTTAGGCTGCACCAATAAGATGCATTCACAGGAGATGTGGCAGGCAGAGAAGGAGCAGACCCCACCTACTTCTTCCCAAGGCCATAGGCTGACAGTGGAAAAGCTTTGATGTGTCAAATGTCTGACGCTTCTGCAATAAATCTGAAGCTGGTGGCAAACCTGACTTTTACAACTTTGAATCCTCCGGTCTTTGCAATCATTTTCAAAATATTTAATTGCTTGCATAATATCCCTTCCTTTGCTAAAATAAGAGATAAATTCTGTTTTACAAATTGAACCAAGATTGATAGATGTTGTTATAATTTTACATAAAATTAAAGGTAGTCTTTGTAGTGTAGAAAGTAGCCAGTCCTTTGACCTGGAGTCTGAAACTCATTTATGAATTAATGTCTAGGTGAGAGTTGAAAAACCACAAATAATTTCTAACATATTAAAAATATCTTAATGAACATGTTAAAAATTATTATCAGCTTTTTTTTTATCAGTTCCTGATTTTGTGTTGCTGTTAAAATTTGAGATGAGTTCTCATATTAGGAGGTCACATCATAAGCTACTTATCACAAGGGTTTTTTTTAATTTTTAAAATAAAAAGTAAAACTAAAATATATCTTACTATTAAAACATTTTATGCTTTTTTAATATTATCTGTGTTTTGTTTTTAAATAAGTGACTGAGAGCAAACAATTATAATGTATTCAATTATACTGAATACAAAGTTTAGTTCTCACATCTTTGCACTCTCTGGCATTTAACTAATATGAAAACTGACTGTGTTATGCCAGAATAAGTTACTTGCATCATTAATATAAATAGAATAGCTCTACTTGGAATGAATGTGAAACATGTGAAAAGAATAAAGAATACTAAATGAAGAATAGAATACATTTAGAGTAGAAAAAATAAATGTTCCTGTACAAAAAGGCAACAATTTAAGAAGTATAAATGAACTTACTAACTTATCTCATGTCAGAAGAATCATTACATATAAAAACTTCCAAATATACTGTCATATTTACTAAAGAAAATGTGTAGATTGCATTTACCCTAGAAGAGCGAAGTTGTAGCCCATAATCAGTTAGAAGGCTGATCTTTCAGAGACTAAAGAAAGAACTTTAAATTTGGGAGCAATTTTTAAATGACAACTATCTTATCTCAGACCACAATAACAAAATACCAGGCTGGTTGGCTTAAACAGCACACATTATTTTCTGATAGTTCTGGAGGCTGGGAAGTCCAAGATCAAGGTGCCAGGAGATTCGATTCTAGGTGAGGATTTTTCTCCTGGCTGGCAGAATGCCACCTGCTCAGTGTGTCCTCAAAAGGTGGACAGAGGGCAAGCTCCAGTCTCTCCCTTCTGTTCCTAAGGACATGAACCCCATTTTAGGGCTCAGCCTTGGCTAAACCTAATGACTCCTGAAGGCCCCACTTCTAAATACCATCACAGTGGGTTAGGGCTCCAACATAGAAATCTGCGGAAGGTGAAAACATTAGTTCAGAACAACATTTCTATTTGTAAAATGGGTACTAATTCCAGCAATATTTTTAGTACCATAATACGGACAACAGAATGTATATTTACATACAAAGGATGCTCTATCAAAGTGTCTTCAGTGATCACGCAAGATGAAGAGGCTGGTAAAGAATATAAACATACATCTAATACATAAACAGACAGCTGGAGAAACTCATAAAGTCTAGAGAAGTGGTGCATTTGAAAATGAACCATGGATAAGAAAGTTATTTCAAAAAGAATATGGGGAATGGGGCCAGTTACAATGTCACTGTTTAGTATGACTCCAGTCACACTGCATTTCTTCTCCATCTGATTGTAGAAATCTCTTACATCGTAAGATCAACAAATTGTACCATAAAAGAACAAAGTCAAGTTTTGGTAGTCTTCTAAAGAAGGATTCACGTCTGATGTTTTGCAAGGGAAATGCTCTAGTCATTATTTTTCCATAACTTGTTCCATGTCTCTTTACTTCATTGTCCTTTCACTTCTAAACGCGCATACAAATGATTAAAAATGCATATGTTTAATTACTCATTTGTTTTCAGAAAGCTGCTCTAGTCCACTTTAGTATTTTGTCATTTCTTTTCCTTTTGCCTATATTCCCTTAGTAGGAGATTTTGAGTTGATTTGGAGACGTTCTTTTTTGGCCATGGTAGACTATTATCTTAATATTCAGTTACATTTAATTTATTTTCATATGTAGGATTGATTTATATCTTACGATTGGGTGCTCTTTCATAGTTCTGGTATCAAGATGCTGCTCATATTAGAAAATGCATATGAATATTTAAATATTTTATCTGTCTTCTAGATCTTAACCTAGGATTTTTGGAGGTTTCTTATAAAAGCGATTTTCACACTATCAGTCTGCTATATATTAATGGAAACAGAATGATTTTTTTTTTTTTTTAGTAACAATAGAGAAAATCTGAGAACAACTAGTTAGTACCTATTGAGAATTTTAAACTAATTATAGTTCCTGTGTCTTTTTTATATTAATAGTTTAAACAAAATAGGTGTTGTTAAGAACTGTGAAAGATCAGGAGGTTTTACCATGCTTGTAAGCTAACAAGGTAGTCGTCTTCTACAGTTTCATGGATGCTAAAAGGAGACACAAGACTCTTGGGTCAGAGACACAGGACTTTATTATTCAAGGCATAACAGGCAGAATGAACTTCATGTTTGCATCAGTTCCCATTGCCCCTAAAGTCCCATGGGAATCAGGTGGGGCAGCCCAGGTAGGTGTTTATATCCAGTGGATTATGTCACAGCTGAGGGACACTGAGCTTGGAAAATTCCCATCCATCAAAGAGTTGCTGGCAGACCGGCCCCATCTTTGCCTCAGAGGCAAACAATATCTTTATTATTTGGAAAGCAAACCTATCTGCCTTTTGCCCTCCTGAGAGACACCATCTCTATCGCCCGTAGCCATTCATTATGTAAAACATCCTTAAAACACTTCCTGTTTTGTTGACTCAGAAGCAGCTCAAAAGCTCAGAAGACGGGAAGAAATACCCTTGGAGAACTATCTTCCAACAGGTTTTTCATCACTTTGCTTCCAAATGTATCTTAAATTTTGTCTCCAGTATATAATCTACCCTTTATTCATACCCTTCATATCCCACTTTCACATTTAATTTTATGCTTTTTCCCTTTCTATCTCATGATTAAATTCCATCTAATTTTGCTTGTTTCATGAAGAACATAATCCTAGATAAAAATGCTCATCATGTTAGCAAGTGTCATCTTTGTGTGTATATCCTCTCTGTGCATTTTTTCTTCTCATTTTAGAAAGTATAACTTTACCTCTAAAACATTGTTTTGCTTTTATCTTATGGTATTTTAAATAACAAGCTGATTGAGTTTCCCTGCTTTATTAACCAATAGAAATCTTAAAACCAATTTTCTGGCCCACCTACAGGAAGTTGAGTGCCTTTATGTAATGCTTTTAAATATTTATGTACAACTTCACTTTAACTTTAGCCCTTGGTTTCATTTTCCTTTTCCCCAATGTTAATAAGCATTGGCATCTTATTTTAGTGCACTGTAACCAAATAATTCAGCACGCAAAAAGTCCTCCAAACACTGAACTAGGGGGTATGGACAGGATGATGAACTAGAAAAACAGAATCTTTGCCCTTTCAAAGCTTGCAAATTAGGTATATCCGTTATCATTTTTTATAATTGCAATTTTGCAATATTTTGTGATTATTATTTTCTATTGACAAATAGTTGATTTACAATGTAGTGTTAGTTTCAGGTATACAGCAAAGGGATTCAGTTATACATTTTTTTTTCAGATTATCTTCCATGATAGGTTATTACAAGAAATTGAATATAGTTCTTTATGTTATACAGTGAATCCTTGTTGCTTATCTATTATATGTATTGTAGTTTGTTAATCCCCTAATTTATCCCTCTCTTTCCCCTTTGGTAACCATAGTTTGCTTTCTATGTCTGTGAGTCTGTTTGTTTTGTATATATTTTCATTTGTATTATTTTTAGATTCAACACATGTTTAAGTCAGATTATTTTTTATTATTTTTAATATCTTCTTCCTCATGGACTATAACTCCAAGAGAACTTTGACTACATTGTTTATTAATACTCCTACCCTGTAACTCATAAAAATAGAACTTCTCCCTATTTTAAACTATTTAATTATTAGCTCCTCAAGAAACGTGGCCTTGTTGCATCAGCTTTTTACAGTGTACTTTTATTTATTTGTCAAGCTTTTCTCACTTTTCCTAAAAGGGAGTCAGAATTTCTTTGAGGCTGAAACATATGTCAGAGCAAATTATTACACATATAAAAATATAGCCCCTCAACAAATCAGTTCTTCAAGATTAAGTTAAGTGTCTTTTCTTTCCCTAAATTCATTGTGACTTCTCAATTCACTTGGAGTATTTCTAAGAGATATTTATTTATCATTTATTGCCTGGAAGCCAGATGTATGTTTTTAAAAAAATATATAATATAATTTACCCATTTAAAAGCTTTGGCTTTCTTTTTCCCTTTAATATATTTTATCACAAGCACAGAATTCAAGATTGTTCTTATCAAGCCCTATACAATCTTCTGGAATCAAGACACATCTTCTATAAGTATTCTATATGTAACCTGTACTCTAACCACTAAAAGGCATTTTTACTTTCTAAACTTTATATAAATTTTATACTTTTATATCTTTGTCCAGCCCTCTCCACTGGTCCCAGTCAAATAATTAACAGTTAGAAAAGATGACAGGGAAAGGAAATTATCCAAATTAGTATAATTAAGAACTGCTACAGAGTGAAAGAAACCTCATACTGCTCACTGCATGACAGGCCAATAAATTGAAAGACAAGGTGTTGGGGCAAGGAATAGTGACGTTATTTGGAAAGCCAGCAGACAGAGAAGAACCATCCTACCCAAATTGGAAATCAAGCTTTTATACTAAAAGGGGAAGGGTGCAGTTGGTTGTTGCAAACTTCTTAGTGTTGAAATTCCTTGTTCTTGTGTGTAGTTCTGGTCATAATGTCCTATAAACCTCCAACAATAAAATTATTGTTTTCTCTTCTGAATGGAAACATGTTATATACCTCTAAAGGTCAAGCCTGGGATGCAGAGCATTGAGAAAGGGCTATTATGTATATTTCAGGCTATAGGAACATTCTTTTACAAAGGTGCAGAGCCAGCATGACTAAACACAGGCAACAGAGCACAAAATGTAGAGCTGAAAGGATAGATCCAATATGGAGTCAGGTTTGTGGCTCTCTGCTACAGAACTGTAACAGACATAACATTGAATGACATAAAGAATTAGTGAATTGCACATAGATAGCCCTTTTAAATAGGTTAAGGGAATATAAATAAAATTTAGATTCACACTTAAGTTCACAGAATAGGAGGATCCAAAGAACACTGAATTCCCTGAACTCTTTGGAAACAAAAGAACTAAAGCAATAATGAGAGAGAAAGATTGAAACAATCTAACAGTTATAAAAATTTTTAAAAAGTTATTCCCAAGAGCTATTATGAAAGTAGTAATTTGAAATTGGGCACAAAGCCATGAGACTGGGAGCAAGATATCCTTGTTCATTACAGGAATTTACTATCCAGTTCACAGGATTGCTACTACATAAGTTACAAAGTTGGAGAAAATGCAGGAGTTTTTGTCTTAAAAAGAGAAAGAAGTGACTGGTTGTGGCTGCCTTCATACAGATGTTAGTCCCAAGCAATTTAACTCAGCGAATGCTAATGCAAATCGAAAGAATATAGTTATTGTGATCACCATATACTAGTTGGGAATGCTTTTAGTCGTAGTATATTTCTTCAATAAGTATACTGTTAAAGAACTAAGATGGGAGAATGATACTTATATTACTTTCATGATTTAATAATATAGAATTGTATCAATTTTTCTGTCAATTTATCTTGGAAAATATCCCCAAATATGTTAAGTCACTATCTCTAGTAGTGAAAATTAAAGCTATCTTTTTTTAAAGATAAAGTATGATGACAAAGATGCATGATAGTGTATTTCAAGCATGACTAATGGGCTAACTAACTGATTAAAGTGTTAATTTTAATCATGATCTTCACGGGACATCTAGAAAAGAAAATAATAATTATTGAAAGATGAATGTGACATAAATTTAGAGCATGTTTCAAGGAGTCAAAGTAAAAATTCAAACTGTATCTCATTGTATTAAGCTTTGTGTACCTAGACTAGAGCCTTAACACAATACCTGTTAATTTAATAAGTGATTAAAAGTACTTCTATAAATGTTAGCTGAATTTAAGACTCGTATCCACACCCTTAACATTTATAAGCTATTTATTTGGAGTTTGTACATTGAGTGCATTATTTTTGTGGAATAAATGAGTTCCTGGCTGATAATAAGCACTGCTAAGTTTATGTTCATTCATTTTTCTTTTCTTTTCATTTCTTGTCTTCTTTTTTGTTTTGTTTTGTTTTCTTTCTCTTTTTTTTTTTTGCATCTTACTAAAAGTATTTATAGCAATTTTAAAAGGAGAAAGGAGAAATTTTTGCAAAAGTGGATATTCACAGAGATTTCCCAGTGTAATTCTTTATTGCTATACTCCCTAATATGGTATCCTCCCCATCCTATGATGTTACAATATATACATGAGACTGTATGTAACTAGAAAACCAGGAGAAAAATTAACATCCAGAGTTGTAGCAGAATTTGCCTTGCTCAGTTTATTAATGTATATATCTTAAAAAACAATCCACTAGTTATGAAGTTTGTAAAACATGACCTAATTTTGATTTTTAAATGGAGCACTGTTATGTCTTCAAAATAAAGTCTTCATCACAGGCACACTGAATTACAGATTTAAAATAAATTGGGATATTAAGTTGCTTTGATGACAGGGCAAGCATCTATAAAAGAATTTATATTTTACTGGAATCGTATTCTTTGCATCCCCTCCTATAGTTCTGTTTAAACAGATGTACCACAGATGTGGAAACATCTGGCAGCTCAACACAATTCTGTCATGACCATATTCATGTTAGAATTGTGCATTTTTTGACATCTAATTATTAAGCAAGTATCCTTCCCTGGAAGATGTTTGGTCCATTGCATTAAATGATATATTTCCACTTGCTTCTCCTTTCTTTCTAGTAAGTATTTTCACATGTGCTCACTAGAAATATTTCAGTGCCCATGCCTACTTTTTATTTGTATTAGAAATGTACATCTAATTCTTATTGTCCTTTAAGTAATCACCTACTCAAGTGTTAGGAATAAGTTGAATTAAAATCAGTAGATTTTAATTTTGCTTTTTTTTCTCCAAAGAGTTTTGTGAATCTATTCAAATTATAAGAAAACTGTTTCATCTGTGTATTAATCCATCAAATTCTTGAGTCTTCTTTCTTTATTTAGATTGCATACGTCAAGGAGATGAATGAAACTTCTTTTAGCATTGTACATAACAACAGAAAAGCCTACATTTGGCTTCTTTTATTAGCATAACATAGAAGACTGTGTATATTTATAATGTATGCTGTAAGTCTGTGTGTGTTTGTAATTTTAGGGAATTTTGGAAGAGGAGGGGATACAAAATGAAGAATAACAAGATTAGAGATTTTGAAATTTTATTTTTGTAGTACATATTTATAAGCCTAGAATAAAAAGTTGCATTTTTTTCTTTAAACTTTCTCTCTGTTCTTATGAGCCAGAAAACATTTATGAGACTCAAGACAAGGTTTTACAAAGTTCAGTATCTGAATATCTATAACATTTACCCCAAATCAGAGCAAATTAATAAGATTTACAGTACTTTGCAGAGTGTTAGTAAATCCTGAGGGAAAAAGCAGAATGTTCCATTTCATTCAGTGCTGGGAATTAGGGTAAAATGTGGTGACAATAAGAGACTTTTCACTCCTGAAGACACTGAGTCTGTGTGATCCCAGGGATCATCATGCCCCTTGGGATGCTGTAAATCCCATCTAATATTTGTCAAGATGTGCAATGCAATGAAAACAGCCTGAAATCATACACCACACAAACAACTTCAGCCTGGAATAGGACAGCAAAACCAGGAAATAAAACGATAATCTAGGTTCGTGTGCTCCATTTCTTTATGTTCATCAGCTGTTTGTTTATTTTTTCTAACTACTTTAGAATTTCTTGTCAAAGTAAATTTATTTTCAAAGGCATTATGAAATACCAGAACTGCAAGATTCTTGTTTGCTTGTTTGCTTGCTGTCCTTTAAAACATGCATTTTTTTCCTGAAAAGCCTACATTTGTTTGTATTTAAAATCAACCACCCATCCACATTTTAATCAGGTTATGGTAATCCTAAATATTAACTCTGGCTCAGAAGTTGATGACCACCCCACACCTACTTGGAGGACGAACAAACATAAAACATGAGCTTACACAGTATCACCCCAGGACAAAAGCACCATGAGGGAAGGTTTGAAGTTCTGAATGTTCTAGTCTCCTTAAATTTTCCATTAAAGATATTCATCAAAAACAGATGTTTTTTTCCACAAAACCAGGTGACTGTTACAGTGTTGCAGTAAAGAATACAGAAATTTTCACACAACAGGCTGCATGCCAATCAGCCCACAATGGGCTTCTAATTCCTTCACCATAGAGGCCAAGTCTACTTCCAAGTTTCCAGCCAGGATGTTTGCAGTGTGCCCCCTCCTTTGACAGCTGATAAATGCCATAGTGGTTACAATAGCATATGCTGGGAGTACTCAGGTGTCTTCACACAGTGGTAGGTCCATTTCTAATAACAGACAACATGAGAGAGAGGCTGACATAATATTTATAAGAACTCCTTAATCTCCAATGCCTTGTAAATGTTTACAGTTCAAGGTGGGGAATCTGGCTGCTTATCAAATGTATTTCCTCACCTCTGAGTTTAAGCATCAGATTATATGTTAGTATTTTTATTCCCTCTCACTATCCGTATTTATGTCTCTGTCTCAGGTCTGAATCGATCTCTCTTTTTCCACAAATATTTGTTGTACACTTTTTTTCAAGGTGTATTTAACTTATTCCTGCCTATCTGTGGCAAGCAAGAATTTCCAACCTTTGGGCCTGTCTATGTGTCAAAAATGCTCTGAACTGACTCAACTCAACATTGGCATGGTTTTCAAGTTATTAAACCATATGAAAAGATGCCTTGCTGAAATCCCAAGGCAATTTACTTCCTAAAGGGTAGTTTTCCATTGGGTCTATTTAATTTTGACTGTGATCTCTGTGTGCAGAAATGGTCCTTTGGTTTTGTCCTTCTCATACGTTATAAGAGATAAATAAAGAGAGAACTATCTTATCCGAATTGTTTAATTAAAAATCAGCCAAGGAAAGATTGAAAACGAGTAAAAATGCTGAAGAAAACATCACAAATTGTGTGATATTGGGCTGATCACAAGCTTAGTTTTGAGGGAGAGGGGCGGGTGAAGTTCTTTCTTTTTTGTAAAAAGAAAAGAATTCAAATATCGTTTTTATGGTTTCTCCCAGTCCTGTTATTTACTAATGTCTGATCCAACATTTTTGAGTCCTCTGGCTTTCTATGCTCTCATGATCATGCCCATCTTGAAACTTGATGCCACGTTTTATTATTTCTTTAGAAGTCATCTTGCTGTCATCAACTCCCTTCCCTTCAACTACACCAGAGAGAACTCTGATAATAAAAAAGAGAAGAAATTGCTGGTCCATCATTCTATTTTCTAAACTGAGGGTACTAAACAAAGAATACATCCTTTGATAACTCTCTTTTGGAGCTACTAACATTACAAAATCTACCAAATGAAAATAAGCTAATTGTGCATTGATTTTGGCAACCTAGTCTGATTAAACAGCCACAGAAAGCAAAAGTCCAATAGACTAAAATTAAGAACTATTGTAGATCCTTCTAATTTGTGTTTATTTTGATTAATATTAGCATGAAAATTAGTGAATGATTAGTGTCATTTGGTTAATGAAACTTGTTTTATTTTAAATTTGGAGGCACAAGAAGAGGTACACCTTCTTCCCTTGGTTTGCTCACTTGTATACTACAATCTAAGATTTGTCAGTTCAGAATTTCCCTATAATAATGACCTCCTGGCCGCCACTTAATTATTAAAATTCGGTATTTGTATTCTAAGCAAATCACCAAGCTGCTTTACTTTCTAAAAGTTATTTTTTTACCATTTATTTTGATACTTGAACAGCATCTCTGCCATTGGCAATGTAGGTAATAAAAATTAAATAGTCACATTATGACATTTAAGATAAACATGCAATTAAAAAATAACTTTTTTCTGGAAGAGAGAACAATTAAAATCTAATCTCTTAACAACTTTGTAGTTCATAATAGTTGTCCCTCAGTATCCAGGGAGAGTTGTTTCTAGGACTCCCTTGGATAACAAAATTTAAGGTTGTTTATATCTCTTATATAAAATGATGTAGGAGGGGGAAGGGTGAGCAGGAATAAATTAGGGGTTGGAAATTAACAGGCACACACAGGGAACTATATTCAGTTTCTTGTAGTAAAATATAATGGAAAAGAATCTGAAAAGAAAAAATATATAGTATGTACATGTATAACTGAATCTTTTTGCTGTACACTTGAAACTAACATTGTAAATCAACTACTCTTTACCAAAAAGCTTTTAAAAATGGTGTCATATTTGCTTGTAATCTACTCACATTCTCCCATATATTTTATATCACCTCTAGTTTATTTAGAATACCTAATACAATGCAAACACTATAAAAATAGTTGTAAATACAATGTAAATGTTATGTAAATAGTTGCCAACAATTGGCAAACTTAAGTTTTGTTTTTTAAACTTTATGGATTTTTTAAAAATTAATGTTTTCAATCTACAGTTGGTCAAATCCTTGCATGTGGAACCCATGGATATGAAGGGCCAACTGTACAATATTGTTGACTATAATCACTATGCTGTGCATTAACTCTCCAGGATGTATTTATCTACTAGTTCTAACTTTGTGCCCTTAAACAATATATCCCCAATAACACTATTATCTGAAGATATTTAAGATATGTATTGGACTCGTTTACCAGTCGGTGTGAGACAGGAGGGGAGGGGGCAGGGCACAGTCATTAAAGGAATGACACAGTGATTAGCACCAAGATGGTAAAGAATTCAACTCCCCAAAACACCTTGAGGCCCAAGATGGCAGAAGATTTGATTTCCAGTAGACCTTAAGCTTAATTATACACTCACTGTAATATATGAGCATGGTAAATGTCACTCCCACAGGCACCAGGACAGTTTTGAGGCTGATCATAAAGGTCAAAAAGAAGGTAAGGTGGTGGCCCAGTTCCTGGGATTCTCTGCCCCCTCCCCAAAGTAGTTGGAATAACCGTCCCCTTTGTTGGCATATGGAACAACCAAGACCATAAAAACTAACAGTGCTGGCCTCCTGGCTTCTTGCTCCCCCGCCTTCAGAGACAGCCAGCACTGTGTCCATGGAGTGTGTATCTACTTTTATTTTAAACTAAACACCCACCCCCATGGCTTCTCTGGCCTTCTGGGAAGGCCTGCCCTTTGTCTATGGAGTATGTATCTTTCTGAATAAATCTATTTTTACTCAAATATGGCTCACTCAAGTCCAGCCACTAGGCTTTTCTCTGCAATATTCCTCTCCCAAATATTCTTATTCCCCATTCATTCCTTCCCCAGGTATAGTCATAGCAGGAAGCACTCTGGAGTAGGAACTGATTACCCTGATTCAGATAGGATTTCCTCCTCCTCTCCTTTCATAATCCCACTATCTCCTATCATACTCATTAACTTTAGGACGTGGTAAAGAATCCATCTTCTGCAGTTAAGTAAGGTGTGCAGCCCTTAATTGTTGCACATGCCTTGTTTTGAGCAGACATGCCCCTTCAAGACTTACATGTTTATATTCCTGCTGTCGCTTTGCTTTTAAACATGCCAGCTTGAACTGGAGATTGTTTCTCCCTTATAATATCTCAAGGAAGATTACTAAAAATTGGTTTAACTCTTCCTTCCCTGGTTTTCATGATGAATGGTGCTTCTTGTATAACTCCTGCACCATCCCTCCAAAAACAGATGCAATAAGCAACCACCATTGATCCACTTTTCTCATTGGGATGAAATATACCTGTTTAATATCTTAAGTTTTGAAGATTGATTTTTCCCTCCTTCCCTGTCCACATCAACCCTTGGAAAATAGTGACTAGGTAACGTTCCTACAAACTCAAACTCCTTTTCAGGTAGGTAATTCCAGGGTCAACAGTGAGGCACAAAGAATTAGCAAACCTGGTCTAGCTGTTACACTTAGCCATGTCCTGTTACCAGGTCTTAATAAGCAGCAAAGGTACTATTTTTCATTTTTATCTAATGACTATCTTGTATTGTCTCACATTTAATTCAGAACTTAGGCAGGAAAGAGAAGTGTTTATTTGACTCCCTCAACTACCAATATTCAAAGGAAAATTGGGGTAATATTTAAGCAACTTTACTGAGGGTTTGGGATGTCAGTTTCTCTAGCTCAACTAATAGGTACTGATCATTCTCGCCTCACAGGAAATCTCTCTCAATATAGAGAGAAAATTTATTCAAATTATGGGTATTATTTAAATTAAGGGAACAATATTTCCTTTATTCTCAAAGAGAACTCACATTTTCTGTTTGGGAGTGGAAAAAAAGGAAAATATTTTCAATGTTGGGGGTATTTTTTAATCCATTTCATTCTGAGTGGTTATAAATATTTTGCTTCTATTTTCACCAAACTTCCTTTTACTTACCTAATGCACTGGTGGAAGTGTTAGAGCAGGCAGATAGCTAGATCTGAGCAGAGAAAGGGGGCACAGGCCAAATGGCAGGAAACCACAAATCATGTGAATGATGGGGGGGTCCTTAGGCAGACAAAGAAAAACAGGAACCTCCAGACTGGTAGGAAACCACATTTTGGGGTGACAAATGTCCTGGAGGCAGACAAAGAGATGTGAGAAAAGGTGAGAATCTCTGGCATCTGAATGTGACCTTTTGCTCATTATGCCCACATCACAATAAAATTAGCCTTGCAGATAGGAAGTACCCACTGTGCACCAACACTGTGAGACTTCAGATCAAAACTAAATAAGGACAAAAATCCCTCCTTCTCTCAGGAAGGTGGAGGTGGGATAAAAATCAAGGAAATACAACCCCAAACCCTTGCTTCCCCAGTGAATATTCCACCCATTCATTTTTACACTCCATATAACCAACCAGCTTGCCAAAGGAAATCAGCACAGCTACTTACCTGAGTCTGCCTGCTCACTCCTTGAAATTGTACTATTACTTCATTAGTATTCATTTTACTTTCTTGTCCTCCATGTCTTCTCTCTGAATTCTTTCTCTGATAAGACAAGAATTTACTCTGTGGTAACAGAAGATTGGATGGAAATAAGTAGATGGACAAATGGAAATGGAGAAACCATAACATTATAACAAGAGTGTCCTTTCTTATGCCAGAAATTACAATCTAACTTCTTCATTTCTCCCTCTGAGTCCTATTTTGGTGACATGAGGCTAATTCATGCATGAGTATAGTCATTTTCCTTTTATTAAAATGGATATAGCACTGGATCCTTGCATCAATTTTATCTATAATCATAACTTCAAAGAAAATTGGAGAACAAAGTCAATTATTCAAATAATCTAGAATCACATTTTTATATTCAGCATCAAGATAATCAACAAAAGCATTGCAGACCTCAATTACCTCAGAACTTACTTTGATTCTCCTCCTCATTTGGAACGAGGTGTTTTGATATGGCTTTGCATTTAAGCCACTTTATTTTCATTCTTTTATTATCATTTAAAAATATATTTTATAATTATTTTGTATCTTTTTTGTGAATATGCCATCATCTTTTGTAAATATTTTTGTCTTCTGTTCTTCCAAAATTCAAAATGAGTATATAAACAATAAATTGACTTGCAAGAAATTTCATATTTTTAAATGCATTTATTTTTTTCTCTCTTAAGATTTTCTGCAATTATATAGAATCACTATTCTGATGGTTTTTCTCAAGTTTCTCTTTTTCTGCTATCCCATATCTACCAAGCTGAGGCAAGACAGTAGAGAAGCCCTGGGAAATAATCCACAGAGAAGCTTTCAGGCAAGGAGAAAGAACATAAAATCCTCAGAGAAAATAGGACTTCCAACAAGATTCGATCTTTATGAATCAGTCAACAGGGGTGAGAAATCAGAAAGAAAAAAATATTTTTTTTTTGCCATATTTGAAAATCTCATTTCAAGTACTTCTTATTACCAAACGAACAGAAAGGAAATGACTTTAAAATAAATACCACCCAACAGAAAGAAGTGGTGGGGAAGTATCTTCCTTTGAGGGTAAACATGCACAGAATGTACACAATTTTGCAGGGAGGTAATTACTTTCACTTCTGTTTCTGGGTCTGACACCAGCTCTCCTCCACTGACACTAAATCGCAGTAGTGATGGCAGCAGGCAATAGCTCTGCTCCAAAATTTCTTTTTCTTTGAATGTGTGACACAGAGAAGCACTGGAAAGTCTGGTGGGTGTCTGGATCACCTCTACATCGTACGCATCCCTACTTTGTTAGAACCAGTGGTGAATGCAGCCAAAGTACTCTGCAAGTCTGTCTCTGTCTGGCCTGAACAGAAAGATACCTGGGGACAGTTAGTGAGAAACAACCACAAGACTGGGTAGAAGGAATCATGTTCCCTCCAGCTGTTCACATATTACAAACAGTCTGAGCAATTGTTTAAACAATAGTGAAAAAAATCTCTCCTTAGCAACATTCCAGTTTTTTTTTTAAATAAATATCAAATAGAATCCTACTTTAAATAATAATATAGTTTTTCTATTGTTTTCCTTTGAATCTCCCTATACTGGAAAATGCTGTTTCATCTTTGTGATTCATAAAAAACTGCTTTACTTTTTTCCTGCATTAAAAGTTCACAAGTGACACTATAACTGTGTATAGGATTTCAAATGTTGTCACCTCAGTGAACTGGACATTGCCTTAAGAAAATATTTCAATCTGCCATGATAGCCATCCCAGAACCTGAGATAAAGAAGACAATACTACTGCTACTACTGGTGCTTAATATGCTATATTTTTTATTTATCCCTTGTTTTTGATTTGTTTGTTTGATTGTGTTCTGAGAGCTTTAGGTGGAAGCCAAACTCTTCAACAAAGCACTGACTATCTTTGTTGCAGCTGTGTGGTTCTCTAAAAGACTCAGTTATCCATTTATTATTGGAAAACAATAAAGAGTGGATAAACTACAATGATGCAAACCTAAAATTAATAACTTTCTATCCATATTCATGACATTAAAAAAACTTGTGCTTAGTGTTAATAATAAAACATCTTTGTTCAGTTGATATAATATAAATCTTCTACAGGAGTATAGATTGAGGTCACTGTATAAATGTTCAGATAACTTTAGGTGAGTAACAAAAGTAATTGAAGGGAGATAGAATTTCAAGATTTAGGTGGGCACAAAGCAAATTCTTAAGACAAATGCAACAATTTAACCGAATATTTGAAAGCTGACAAAACATTATAATATATGTAACTTCAGTACTTTCAAATAGAGATTATTATTATTTACAATTAAAAGTTTCAAAACCTATTTCTCAGAGGATGTAGATGTAGAAATGACCACAAAGTAAATCTAAGTATATGAGTGAATTGAAGAAATCCTCTATGAGAAAGAGTCGACAGTATCTACACCCTTTTATCAACATCTCATTTTGCCTAGCCATCATTTCCCATTTCTGCTTCCTAATATCACCCACTCCTCATGGATCCCTGGTGCCACGGGAATTGGCAGCTCCCAACACAGAGGAGAGATCCTCATCCATCTGAGCCACTCATGCGAGTCTCGTTTCCCTTACCTATGACTGGTTTAGAATTGAGTGCGGACTCCAATTGTGGCCAGTGAGGCAGGAGGACATTTTTTCCTGGAGTCTTTGAAAGTACATTTATCTCCAAAAAAAAATGGAGAGAAATCAAATTTTCTTCTTGTTTTGGAAACTGTTGTCCTGGGAAGTGGTATCAAGGACTGCTGCTGAAGCTATTTTGTAACTCAGAAGAATGAGTATGAAGGGCCAATATTTAACATTTTAAGGTTGACAGAGTAGAGAGAGGAGGAAAACCACCTGGATTCTCAATGGTATTAATACATTCCAGATTACACCAGGGCAGCAGCCCCCCTTAATTCTGACCTTCTTCAGTGAGATAAACAGAGATGATGATGGTGGTGATCATACTGTTCAAGACAACTTAAACTGAGTTTTCTATTTCTTGTAGCCAAAATATTCCCAAAATATACAATTTCTTATACATACCAACAAACCTTGTCTAGTGATTAACATGAAATCAAATTAAAAGGGCTAAGAGTTCACAAAGTAAAAGGAATAGAAGAAATACTGAGATATCCACTCATGATTGCTTGGTTATACCACAAATAACCCAATGCTCATATACTAACCCACTCATTCATACAACCTGGAAAGATTTTTTTTATAAAAAGGTCTAATTTCAGAATCTTTTCCCAAAGCATCTAATGATGCCAAAATAATCAGTTACTTTGATGGCATTGATTTAGCAGCATTTATATCAAATTAGTATTTTGCAGTCCAGGCAATCAGTGGATTGATTTCATTCCAAGTGTTTTGACATAATGAAGAATCATCTAAGATAATTGTGAAAGTTCTTTTGGGGACAAGAATTTCAGTTCTAGTTATCCAGTGAAAGGTACATACTATCTCCCATGCACTCTGACAAATGCAAAATTAGAGCAGCAAATGAAACATAGACCCAACTCCAACATGCCAATGCATAATTCAAGGTGTTAGCACCAGTAACACTCAGGTCTTTCTCCAAGGTATACATAAAAGAAATGGAGTAAATCTCATACATCAACTTCAAATACAATCTGTGTTGCCAGAGCAACCATCAAAATGGAAGAATATTTTTAAACTAAATATGCTTACAGTGCAAATTTAGGGGGAACATAGAAATCAGTCAACAATGTGCTATTGTGGATTATCTAGTTCATAGCATAATTGCTAAATTTTGCTTTGTAGGTCTTTTTTTTTAATATCTAATAGAATAGATGTGAAAATCTGATTCAATCATTTGCTGTTATTAAAAATCCACTGCCAAAAAAAAGCTTCTATCTTAATGTTATCCTATAACATCTGAGGATCCATTTTGGCTCACATAATTTTAACAGGAAGAGCATGAAATGCATTTCAAAGAATGTGTCCATAGTATGTCGGAGCTAAAAATGTTAGGCTATTTGTGATGTTGTGAAGCGCTAGAATTTGAAAAGGACAGCTGATAAAGATGTAATTAAAATCTTGCCTGTTAAGGAATCTTATGAATTATTAAAATCCAGATCCTATTATTCTTTCTTAAATTATTCTTTTCAACTCCTTGTTGCCACATGCACCATCCTCCCTCGAGTGCTAAGCAATTACCCTTTCTAAGGTCAAAGAAGCACCTGTAGGGCCCATCTGGGAAGCTGAGATAAGGGCCTCTGGTTCAGTCAAAATAGCTGTTGAACTTAAACATTAAGATCAGGCTGGGGAGGAAGCCGTTACCTTGGGGTTCTCTGAACAGCTAAGGAGATTTATGCTAGTACACTTTGAATCAATTCTTGGACGCCTTGCTTTATTTTTACACAGCTTTATTCTCATCTAACTTCAGAGTGTTGGCTTTGTTTTGATTTATGTGAAATGCTAGATTGGAAATTGGATACAGGTTTCTAGATTAAAAATATACTTTATGAAACATGGATTAGCTGCTTGTTAACTTCATTAAAATGTTAAATAGAAATGATTTTAATTCAAACTGCCCACACCCGAGGGTTATTTTGAAGCAAACCTTCTTTATATATATATATTTTTTTTTTCTGAAAAAATTTTCTAAATTTCCTTAGGAAAGTTTTGTTTCATCAATGCTTGATTTTGAAAATAATCATAAAAAGGCCATCAAGGGAATTTGCTAGGTTACTGCTATGATTGAGCCTTTTCTAGAACCACTGCCACAAATATTTATATCATAAATTTGACCTAGTCTTATATCTATAGCATTGAATGTTTTCAAGGATAAGTTAAACTTTGGCTTGAGACCTGTTTCCCCAGAGAAAGTTATGTCAGCACCTTCTCTGAGGCTGGGTTCTTAGATGCTGACAATATAGATCCTTAGCTTGGGAGGGGATGATGGAGGGGATGGAGATGGACAATGTCACAGCATAGCTTTAGCAGAAGTTTATGAAAGTAAACATTTTGCTCTAAAATATGCCTCTATCAAAGTAATTATAAATACATGAGTAACAAATATCTGGGTTTTCTTCATGCATGGGTGTTCGCAGAAACATTTCTAAGTTATTCTCAGAGTCTTCTTAGTATGTATGAAGGTCAGTGATAAAGGGCAACCACTTATTGCATGATATTTATTAATAAATGTGTATACCCCCTAAAGCAGAGGATTCAATATTATATCACAATTATTGCTTCTTTCCTTTGTCTAGTTTTTAATTTTTTAATTTAATTTTTAAATTTCAAAACCTATTGTAGTCTCTCTTAGTTGCTCTATCTAACCCAGGCCCTAAAAGACCTGAGTTTACTTATTTTAGATCATTCTAGGTAAACGTCCTTACTTCCTCATTAATGTATATGTTCCATTCCTTCTTCTACTTCTCTATGACCTCTCCTCCAGCCCTTCTACCCCAACCAACTATACCTTCTCTTCTCAGAAGCACGGCTTTTATATATTTCTTTGCACATGTCTGTAACACTGAGCATAGAAACTTGAAGAATGGATTTCCTCCCTAACGTGGGAGGTAAGGGAGTGGCGTTGAGAGATCTTGCAGGATATGAATTCAGATCGATTTATATTTATCAACTCATTCTTCTCACTTGTCATTCAAGTAGAAAGTCAAGGAGTCTTGGTCAGGGGAAGCAAAGACTGGCAGAGTCAGTTCAGCTGTCTTTACAGAGTTGAAATCATGCTGTAATCAACGTTTGAAACTGAATGTTCTCAGTACCTTCCTGACCACAAAATTGGTGCCTGTTTTTCACCCTCACCACTGATGTTCTTTCAGAGGAAAGTGGAATAGCTGAGTCTGATGGCTTATGATGGAAGTTAGCTTGAAGGGTTATAAAATTAGATCTTAAAGATACATACAGGGAGGAAGGAAGGAAGGAAGGAAAGGGAGAAAAGGGAAGGGAGAAATTTAATCCATTATTTTGGATGAGTTTTCTAATATCAGATAACAATCATGTCTGTTGAATAATTACTTTATAAAAGAACACAGCTAGATTTTGTGGAGTCTGAAAGTTATAAAATGTGGGGGCCCTTTTAAAGAAAACATACACAAAGTTCCAAAGATAATATAACCAAGGCCATTCCAACACAAGTCGACATGAGAACTCATATACAAAATACCCCTATGCAGGTGGTTGGGCTTTTCTGAGTAAGAAGAAGCACAGACGTTTAAGCTCTAGAAGCTTCAAGGGAATCTGTCTCTGGCTGAAAGTTGGGCTCTGCACTGAGGTTATTTAATCCCCACATCAAAAAAAAAAAAAAAAAAAAGTGAGGGTAGAAACTGAGGCCTAGAAAAGTTGAAGATGTTCCCCAAGAACCAGGATGCCCACCAATCATTCATACGCCAAAATGTTGTGACTAACTCTGCTAGGTTCTTCCTGAAGATCTTATTAGTATTTGCAAGTGAATGTTATAAACACAGCACAGAAAGAAAAGGGACATCTGGTGAACACTGGTACTTTCATGAAAGCTTTAAAAAATTATGTATATTTACTTTATTTTTATTTTTTTCTACCAAGATTGACTTACAGTGTTTCTTAAGGGGTCACAGTCAGACTGCACCAGACTCTGCGTTACAGTGGAAATGTGTTAATAAAACCTTAAAACAATGAAGTGGGACCAAGAAATGGTCCAGAGAATAATACAGTAATTATCTGAGGAATGGAGACATTTTCATATTGAGAAGAAACAAAATCCTCCATATTTATTACTAGATTCATTATTCAACATGAAAAGATGAAGAAGCTTATAGGTAACCCAAACTTTTTAAATGTAGGGTTTGATAAATGGGTAACTGGAGAAACAGAACAAAGGGGCAAGTATTAATGCTATGAAGAGATGGGTCCAGAACAAGGAAAATAAAGTGCCTCTTTACTCTTTGAAGTAGTGGGAGGTAAAATAATACAATATGTTATCCTTAGAAAGGGATTTTCTAAATGTTTTCATTGGAGGTCTAGGAATTTCAAGACATTCCTGGACACCGTCTCTCTACCTCAGACACATCTCCACCTTCATCATAGATTCTAGACACACATTTTTGGAAGAAAGTAAAGAAATAAAAGCAGACTGTGTTTATGGAAGAGCCCCAGGAAACATGTGCTACAGGTACAAGTAAAGAAAGATAATAAGATGTTGGTTTTAGGGGTTTATTGATACATGTGGAACTAACTAAAATCAAATCAACACAAGTTTTACTTATACAAATAAACCCCGACTGGGTATGTAGGTAATGGACTAGTGGTGCTCTTAGGAAATCTATCTTCAGATCAACCAGAATAAATAATAGTTCTTGAGTAAAAAGTCCTAAGATGATGATACATGCTTTGAGTTTAAAATTTCAACAACTAGAAAACTTTGAGGCGTGAAAATTCATTTTCTAATACCCATCAAGTTTGAAAGACCTCGTTCTGATTCAACTCAATGTTTTGCATCAACTACAATAATACAAACAACTCAACAATAATGTGATTTCTTTATTTTTTTTAAAAGTGGAAGTTATATTTTGTGAGTAAAGGATACAAAAATTTTTGATTGCTTTTAAGTCTTGGTTAAGATATGAAGAAAAGACACTAAATCATTGCCAGTCATAGTAAAAGCAGAAAGGCTGGTACACAGCATGGGGAGTGGTACAGCTCAGTAAGTGTTAACTGAATGAATAAATTAAGCAATTGATGAAATACACTTAGCAGTAAAGAATGTTACTCTTGCCTTGAAATTCACTGAGAACTCATAGCAACCGTGCCAAGCATAGCTTCATAAACACTAATTCTTGAATTGCGAGCTTTCTACTATGTCACAGAATTGATTTTTAGATTGCCTTGAACAAGCCTGGAGATCCAGAGAATTTTTTTTTTTTAATGCTGATTAAAGATTTAAACTTTTCAAGGGATCTATCATTTCTTTAATGTTTTCTGAATTTGTAATTCTAAATAAAATTTCAACATAAAAATACTTCTGATGTCTTAAAAGATGACAATCCCCACCATAAGATCCTTGAGCATGTGTGAGACAACCCTGCAGAACCTCATTAACGGGGCACAAAGGGAGTGTGTAAGGGCAGTGAAGGCACTAGGAACACAAGGGGACGCTTAGCTGGGCTAAACAGGACAAATGCTGAGAGCATCTTTATACAAAAGACTGGTAAGGCCTGGGGATCTTAGGTTGGCAAAGAGATTCACCTCACTTTACCTTCGGATCTGTGGATGTTGAATGCCAGGTACTGATGCTCTGAATCCTGTGGTCATAATTAAGCATTATTGGGTTGAGCCTGAGTACAATGCATCCAGGGAAACTAGAAGAACTGTTTCTAAAACAGATTGCAGCCAGTGCATGGTACCATGTTATTAAACTATTAGCTATATATCGGTAAATTCTTGAAGTCATGGGCTCAGTCGACCCTGTGAACCCATGAAAGAGAGAGATCAGAATAATGAACATTGCATATTATGTCTTTATTAGAATTACATTGTGTGAATGTAAATTGCCTTTTGAATTCTGGTCGGCCTGCTGAGAATTAGGTTGGGGAGTGAGAGACACTTTGCCCCCATACATACTGAGGTTCTTGTAACATTTAGCTTTTGGTAAAGCAAGAAAAATTAAATCACAGTGTGAATAAAACCTCTGTAGAATTTTTGTTTAAAAGTCTTTTCATTTTTATGGAAAAAGAACCTATTTAATGCCTTATGGGTCCCACACAATAGTAGGCAGAATCCTGTAGCGAACATTATAACAACTTGTAATTGGAGATTTATTGAGCACAGAAAGCATGTTGGACACTGCCAACTGGCAGAATTCGATGCACCTTTTGCTTAGAGGGGTTACAAAATAAGAGTAAAACACATTTTAAGAGAGAGGACCTAAATGTGCATGGTTTAGTACATCAGTTGTCCAAGTGGAAAATGTCTCTCATTTTTCCTATTGAGTTCTGTGCTGTTTATTTATTTATTTATTTTAATTAAAGTGTAATCAATTTGCAATGTTGTGTTAGTTTCCAGTGTGCCGCATAGTGATTCATCTATATATATATATTCTTTTTTCAGTATAGGTTATTACAAGATATTGAATATAGTTTCCTGTGCTATGCAGTAAGACCTTGTTGTTTATTTTATACATATAATTTAGTATCCTCAAATCTTAAACTCCCAATTTATATATTCCCTGTCTTTTCTCCCCACAACTGTAAGTTTGTTTTCTATGTCTGTGAGTCTGTTTCTGTTCTGTAAATAAGTTCATTTGTGTCACCTTTTTAGATTCTATATATTTAAGTGATATCATATGGTATTTTCTTTCTCCCTCTGGCTTACTTTACTTAGTATGACAGTCGCCAGGTCCATGCAAATTGCTGCAAATGGCATTATTTTATTCTTTTATATACTAAGAAATCAAATTATATTTTGAATATACTATTAACCTTAATGGCATATATTAAATAATTATGAAATAAAACTTACCTTAGTAAGTATTGACAAGGTGCCCCAGCTAAGAAGTGTTGAGTACTCAGTAAAATCCATATTTAAATTAGTGCATAATTTTTTTTATTCCTTCTGTTTAGCATTATCCTTAGAAAGAACTTTTATGAACTTCAAAATTTTAAACTAGCCAATACACATAATTTTATAAATGTAATTGGTCTTACATACTTCTACCTTGTGGTTGAAAGACAAAAGCTAATTATTTATTAGAAGATTCATGACTCAACCATTTAACCAAATTGATTATAAAACACATTCTGCTGAAATATGCAAAAGTGTTCTAACCAACATGTCCGTACTCAGAATATGCAGCGCACTCTAGGAATGTGCATGGAAATTAAAGTCAGGTAGGGTGTAAACAATTAATAAAAGCGAATGATTCTGTTTTTATTTAATTTCAAACATAACATTTATTATTACAGAAATACTATATACAGGACAGCATATGATACACTAAGAATCCAAGCTGTGATGAAATGGCAATGTGATGAAATCAACAAAGTCTTGGAACGCAAGCAGTTAACAACTCAGTCGCCCTGCAAAGAGAATACAGAGGGTGTCTGAGAATTATGGTCTTGAGGTTGGAAGCTGGGAAAAAAAGGTAGAATCACCTGACGTCTTCAATACTGATATAAAGTTTAATTAGAAAAATAACTTTTTTACTTGAAAACTGTATATTTAATAAAACAAAAAGCAAAATTGAGAGAATGTCATAAACACTGTATACACACCACCTTGATTCTATTCTGGTTGCTTTGTCCTGTATTTATCAAACTATTTTTTTTATATCCATGTATTAATCTGCCTTTAATGCATTTAAATTACAAACAATAGAACAATCTCCCCTAAATACTCAAGCATTTATGTCATTGAATATATACTATATTTGTCTGTGGTACTTTTTGATATAAAATCAAAATAGAGTAAAATGTACAGGTATGTATTCTGTAAGTTTAGTCAAAACTTTTGAAGATATCTGTATTAATATTTTCATCACCTCCAAAAATTCTCTCTCCCTCCCCAACAAATTTCTGCCTTCACACCCAGGAATGACTGTTCCAATTACTTCGCTGCATAATTTTGCCTATTCTAGGTTATCGTAAAAATAGAGTTACAGAGCATAACTTATTTGGCATAAGGCATGATTTACTCCATCTTTTCTTCCATCTTACATTGTTTTATTTATTTATTATTTTATTATTAATGAGAAATATAAATTAGGTAGTGGCATATGCATAGATATAATCTTGGCTATCAGTCCTTTGTCTCATATATTTTTTCCAATATTTTTCCGAATATTACTGTGGCTTGCCCATTTATCTTTTAATAGCATATTTTTATCAATAGAAGTTATTAATTTTGGTGTTTAACGTAACTTTTTTTGGTATGGTTATTGCCTTTTTTAAAACTATATGAAGAAACAAAGTCTTTTGCCTACCACCAAGACACAAAAATGCCCTCCATTAATTTTATTTAAAATCTGCTGTCATTTTTCAAACTGAATAATTTTTAAGATACTTTTTAGATAATTGTAGATAAGAAATAATGTAGAGTGATCCTCTGTATCCTCTACCTTGTTTCCCTCAACAATAACATCTTGCAAGACTATAGAACAATACCCACATCCAGGATTTTGGTATTGATGCAGTCAAGATACAAAACACTCCTATTGTCACAACAATTTCTTGTGTTGGTTTTTTGTAGCCACATTCAAGTCTTTCCTACCTCCACCTCCTCCTATTTCCCTGGCAAGCATTGATTTATTTTCAATTTTTGATTATTTTGCCATTTCAAGAATGTTATATAAATGAAATCAAACAGTATGTAACCTTTTGGAATTGGCTTTTTTTCAATCAACATAATTCTCTGGAGATGATTATGTGCATCAACAGATAGTTTTGTTTTAATTAGTAATATTATTGCAATATTATTATTATTATTTTATTGAGTAATATTCCATCAATGGATGCACCACATTTGTTTATCATTCACTCATTGAGGGATACCTGGGTTGCATCCAGTTTGAGGCTATTACAAATAACGCTTCTATAATCATTTATGTAAACATTTTTGTGCATATATAAGTTTTTATTACCCTGGACCAAATACCCTAGAGTGAAACTGTTGAGTCATATGATAGTTGTATGTTTAGTTTAAAAAGATAAAAACAGACAAATTCTTTTTCCAGAATGGTTATAACACTTTTCATTTCTACCAGCAATGTATAAGTGATCCACTTTATCTGCCTCCTCACCAACACATAATGTTGTAACTTTTAAAAAAAATTCTCCTCCATTTTGGCTGTCCGTGAGTGTTTGACTTTTGATCCTGCTCAATTTTACTGACATATGCTTTGAGCCATGAGATTACGTGACCCATTCTATTATTCTAACCGAGTACGTGGAAGAATACAAAAGAGAGGAATTTATAAGAAAAATAAAATCCATCATAATACTTAAACTTCCAAAGTGCACTCCATTTTCCTTTTACAGCACTTTTCCAGTTTCTAATTGCATAGTTATTATGTGACTATTTGGCATTAGATCATTTGCTTACTATCTTCCTCCACCACTAGGGGGCAGAAATCCTGTCTGCTGTCTTCCCCACTGTATTGCTTCTGCCTGGTATTTAAGAACACCTAGTAGAAATATATAATTGTTGAGGGTTAATACGCCTTCTAAATATGTTCATATTTGAATGTAAATGTAGTTAATAAATAGATGATTTAAATTGGTGGTCACAGAAATAATTGTTTAAAAATTGTGTCAGTGAGCATTCTATAATACTTTAACTTTGGTGCATTGGCTTAACTCATTTTTATCACATGTGTAAAAATTAGAAAGACCTGAGTTAACTCCTACTGGTTTTTAAGTATCAGAAAAAATTATATTCTTATTCAAAAAAGTGATTTTGTCCTTTAAAACATTTCTAGTGAAAAACATTTTTAAAGCTTAAAATTGAATCTTGAGTACACAGAAAAAGGACTCCTTTTTATAACTCTATTTTAATAACTGATTGAAAACTATAGGAGTTATTCAACAGTCTGCTTCAGACATAGTCCAGATTAAGTTCCCCAGACAGAACTGAAATCATAGTTAAACTTTTGTAATGAAAAAGATTGAACCCTCTGTGCATCCATCCCCATCTTAATATATGTCCCATTGCACGTATTTGATCCTGTCACATGCTCTTGCCCTAATGCAGTGCAGTCTCTAGTCAGCACATGCATTTTTGCCCGAGTACCTGCCCCCACTGGTGGTGTCTCTTTGACGTCTACATTGCACACTGGCACCGCCAGAAAATGAATGTGTCTCTGAGTGTAGCTCTCTAGCAAGGACTGATGGCAGTTAGTGTAAGAACGTTGGCTCCCAGAGTTCTCCCAGCAGGATTAAACTCTAGTAACCAACCAGTGTCAAACTCGCTTGGTAATTGATGTTTTTTTGGAATCACCGCCAAAGTAAATTACTTGAATTCTAACCCTTGTCCCAGGGTCTTTTTCTGGGATATCCAAATGTAAAATAAAAATCCCTATTTGAAGTAGAAAATGAATAGCAGTTATTGCAATCTTTCCGAGTATTTCTAATTTTCATGAATGCAACACGGTGAATTTAACCAGTGAGCTGGACTCTGCCAACTGTGAACAAGAAACAGTGTTTCTTTCTCCCTCATCGCAATCCTCTTAAACCTATTATGTCAATGTTCCCCTAGATCTAGGTGAAAGCTCATGAACCTCTCAGAACTTTTCTCTTCACTTTCAAATTTAATAAACAATTGTGTTTGTATACTAAAGTCTGTGATCTTTGCAGCCCCATGTAGAAACTGATCAGGCTGAGAAATCAGCACTAGAGAAAGAGGCAAGGTTTCTTTTTTTTTTTTTTTTTTTTACTACTTATCAAGTGTAGGGGAGCAAAAATTGCTACCCCAGAGTATGTCTCTTTGGCATATTAACTCTTTGAAGATGTTTATTTCCTGAGAAATAGCAGACATGGAAAAAATTAACTATGAAAACCAAGTCAGAGTTAACTTTTTGTAAGAAACAATTAAATCTGTAAGAAAAATCTTCATTTTGTAAGGGTCTCCCTTACCATACCAAGGGAGGATGGCCAAATCTCTAGAAAATTATCAATGGAAAGGGCTATGTCTTAAGTCCACATAACAACTTTACCCTTGTTTAGGGTTACTTCCCTTGACTGACTCCCCATCCTCAACATTCTCTTTTGTCTTTCGCTGTGGCTGGTACTTAAAGTGAGGGCTTTGGCCATCTTGGTGAGTTACTCAGTTTTCTTGGGTCTCTGCCATGCATACAGTTTTTAACTTTTGTTTGATTTTCTCTTGTTAATCTGTCCCATATGAATTGAATTATTAGAGCAGCCAAAGGAACCTAGAAATGTAGAGGAAATTTTCTTCCTCCTGGGCACTGTATTACTCAACTCCTCCTCCTTTTCCTCCTCCTCCTCCACTCCCTCTGCTGCCTCTGGCTCCTCACAGTTGGAGCAGAGAAGGAAGAGAGGCTGTGTGACTGGAATGTTATCACCCAGAATGGGGTGGCTGTTGCCACAATGCTGGATCTTCTCTTCCTGCAGTCATGGAGGGCTGGAAATCTCCCCATCCTTGCTGAGGGTCTTGCTGAGCACTACCGCCTACAGCAGTAACTCCAGTAGGGAGTTTCAAGTCTTGCCCTTTCTATCTCTGCCCTCTTCTTCTGCATTTGAAAGTACACCCCTGCCTCTTTCAACCAAGATCAACTTTCCTTAGGTAGGAAGCCCTTTGGGTGGGACCATTTTCAAAATAATTCAAGGATAGATAATGCCTAGAGTTCCATGAGGCCTCGGGAAATACTCATGCACCCCTTCCCTGTCTGTGGTCTGTGAAAATAGAATTTGTTCCCATCGAAGCCCTCTCTGGGATGCCACCAGTTAGGCCAGTGATAGGCAGCCCAGCCTCTTGGCATCAGACTTCTCCAAGTGTGGGCCAACACCAAGCCTGGTCCCCCAACTCCAGGGCACCTGGTCAGGTTCTGAGGGTCTCTCCATCTCCTTGCTCCAGATCATCTGCCTCCTGTGGTAAACATGGCCATGCTCTGTGAGGGGATTTAAGTTTCCCTGCTTGGCTTCAGAAAGGAGAAATGTACAACCATTCCAATAGAAACCCATTTCTTACAACCTTTCTCTTAGTTATATTTGTGTTTTCCTTTATATTGGCTTGAGGCAGCTCATCAACAGATATTTATCCATCTATCTCTGGGTTATCCCTTACCAAGTTCTTCACAGCTGGTCTGGTACCTCACTTTCAAATGACCATCTATGTATGATTCCTCATCCCCCAGTGAGTAATGGGCGAGTATTTAGCATCCATTATTCTGATCTTTGTGGCATCAGCTGAAATTTTGAGACAGCATAAGTTTCATTTTAACATGCTGCTACAGCTATAATACAAAACCCAAGAAAAACCACTGAAATTTTTAGGGTTTACAATATCCTTACATCTTGATCATATATGATCTTGTTAGAATTGACTTATATGTCATCTGACAATTTTCATTAATTATATCTGCCAACTTAAAATTGGTACTTGCCCTCTGCCTCTTCAAGGATTGGGTCACATTGACACTTGCCATCTACCTCAAATTGGATTGAATCATGAGCTGCTGCAGCCACTGACCTCCAACATACCCTGACAGGAGTTCAGGGTGGAGGTCAAGAATGAGATACTTTGTGCTCTGGAAAAACTGGCTGAACAGGTCTTCAAATAGTTAGATATTTTTAAGAGATTTTATGAGCTCAAATTCTTGTGTCTCCTCCTATCTAGAAAAGCACTAAAATCATTAATGGTGACATCTGCTCCTCGTGACTAGCAGCAAGCTTCTGCCTAAATGTGTGCTCGACTGTACAAACCCCTTCACTAAAATTATATACAGTACTGAGTTCCCCCCACCACAATGAGCAAGAAAAGAGAAGTTTCTCAGAGCCTTCTGAGATGCAATCTCATGGACTATAGTCCTCATTTTGCCCCAAATAAAATTTAATTCTCATATTGTGTAATTTTATTTCAGTCAGCATACCCAAGTTAGGAATTCAGTTTACAAGTGTTTTCCATCAAATAATTTTTTAGATATTGAGACCAACCCATAAGGATATATTGAAAGAGCATGCTTAAGAAAACATCTGGGCATTGGCAGACATTTTCAAGTATTGTTAAAAATATCTCGTGTATGAAATGTATTGTGAATCCTAAGATGACAAAAGAAATATCCCATGTCATATTCTGTAAACTCTCATTACCCAAATTAGTTACAGAATCAACACCAAATATGATTTTAAAAGTCTCCTTTCTACTGCTTTCCCACATTTTCCTTTTTTTTTTTGATAACGAACATATATTCAGTGTGCATAAAATTTATTTTTAGAAATACAATTAGCTAAATCAAAATGCAGCAGCGATGTTTTAAGAAATCTTCAAAGCGTTGACATTCTTAGAGCCAGCTTTGCATCAGGCAGATCAGTAACATCTGTTCATTGATTTGACAGTTATTTAATAATACAATTACCCTGATGACTGGGCGAAAGCCACAGACGTTTTACTGCTCGCTCACTTCGTGGTTTCTCAAAACCAGTAAAACATCTGTGAAGATATTCACATTGTGTTTCACGCTGAAATATTGATCTGAGATGTGGCTGCAAAGGCACTGACTCCAGAGGCATGGTGTTTATGTGCAGATATTAAGAAAAATGACTTTTATAGAAACTCATAAACAAGGGTGTAGCCTGCATTGTCTTTTTCTCTCATCTCAAGTTGGGAAACAGTCCCTTTCTTAAATCAGAAGACTACTTAGGGCATTCATCTCACTGAAAGTCATAATGATGATTTGCCTGTGGGGGACTCCACTTCGTGACAAATGAGCAGGGGCTTCTGAGATTTGCAGACTTGGAGATGGCTCTTGGTCATGCACACTTTCCTGTTTTCTTTTAAATGAAGAATTCCTTGAGAATATGTAAAAAGCATCATTTAATTTTAACCAGTTATTTGTAATATTGAAATTTATGATGTTTTTCTGTAGCAAAGACTAAAATTGCCCTCTTGGTTGTAGAAATTAAATGTTCCTTTAAGAAAAAAAAAACAACTCTGTTTAAAAGATGTTATTGTCTTATTACATAAAAATGATTAAAATGTATTTGCTGGAAAGTAAAATCATAGGCATTCAACCTGTCAATGACCTTTCTCTGTTTACAAATAAAAGGTTGCCTTTTCTCAAAGCCAGGCAGGACACTGAGCCTGAATTCTAAGAATCGTGCCATGTTCTATCCCATTCACATCACCAGAAGGAATAAGGTTCTGCAGTTAGAACTCAGTTGACAATTTGGGTGATGAATACAGCACAGAAAGACTTCTAATTGCCCTTAACATTGGCTTTGCATAGTATCAGCCACATTCAAGTTTTCTTCAGGAAATAACTTAGAAAAATAGAGGAGGTGGCTTAGTTCATTCCTGTCTCGGGTTTAAGGTGTGTGCTAACATTCTCAGGGCAATACACAATGAGCAAGAACAGAAAACAAAAATCAGTAACAGTGAGATTCAAGGGTTCCCTGGGAGGCTGGGTGCAGAGCCGAGAGCCCGGGGCTGAGCATCCTGGCGAGGAGAAAGGGAGAGAGAAAGAAGACAGCGCTGGGTACGTTAGTAACTACTGCACCATTTCTTAAAAATATTAAGTAAATTAAAACCTGCAGTAAGGCTTCTATTCCTTTTTGAAGATTTCTGTAATTTTAATTTAGGTTTTATTTGGGTGTGGCATCAGTGACAGGCTTCACTGTGGGCAAGAATTGTGCAATTTTCCTATAAAATCCCGATAGAAGTAAAGGTTTCGTTTCCAGCTGACAGCTTAGAGGAATATCAGAAGCAGCCAAGATCATTTGGTCTCACAATTAATTAGCATCTTATTGACATTTTAAAGGGTGATCATCCAAGAATTTTGTGTGACGACTTGGCTTCTTTTTACCTGGAGTACACATGTGCAGAGTTCATTCCTCAGCACACTTCCAGATAAAAGAAAAGACACAAAATTGTTGTGGTTTTCTGTTTGGTGTCACAGCAGTTTCCCTCAAACTAATTTAAAAACACAGAAATATATCATTTTACAGTCCTGGAGCTCAGAAATCTGACATAGGTCTCAACGGGCAGAGATCAAAGTGTTGGCAGGTCTGGGTTCCTTTCTGGAAACTCCAAGGGAGAATTGTTCCTTTGCTTTCTCCAGCTTCTTGAGGCTGCCCTCATTTCTTGGCTCATGGCCTCTTCCTCTATCTTTAAAGCCAACAGCTGTGGGCTGAGTCCCCATGTTGCTTCTCTCGGGACCACACTTCTTCCCTCTTCTTCTTCCTCTGTTAAAACCTCCTGTGATGAGATTGGGCACACCCGGGGAATCCAGGCTAAACTAACCATTTCAAGTTTAGCTGATTGGAAACATTAATGACATTTGTAACCTCAGTGCTCTTTTGCCGCGTAAGGTAACATATTCGTAGGTTCTGGGGATCTGGGTGGGATCATCTTTGGTGGGGTCATCATTCTGCCAACAAATTCCTTCACTGCCTACCAAATATGTTTAGTTGTAATAGAGACTCAAAATAACAGTGATTTAGATAAAATAAAATTTATTTTTCTTTTGCAGAAATGTCCTAATGGAATGACTAGCAGTTTTATAGATGTTGGAGCTCATTACTTTCAGGGAATTACATGGACAACAGGTACTATTAGAAGATACATTTGTTTCCATTTTCACATCATTACAAAATTTTTTAAATAGGCTAATTCTCTGTATATATTAAGACATTAAAACCAGTCATTTTTATTAATACAAAATGAAACTCTTTCCAAAAATAAAGAAGAACAAAAGTAAAAATCAGTTTTTAATCCATTTGTATTCATATTACATAGAAACACACTGCATTGGGAATAGTAACTTGCAATGATATCAATCACAAAAATGTGGTTTTTTGGAGAATGTTAAAAGATAATGGGACTTCTTGGCAGTATGGACATAGAATATATTTTTAAGAGGTTTATAAGAAATTGAAGCTCCCAAAACACCTGAATGGACAGAAAAAAATAAAATAATTCTTAAAAGGTAATAATTAATAAGGTTAACTTGTGATTTTAAAAATACAATGAGACAGAATAAGAATATAGTATTTTAGCAGACACATCTATTTAATTTTCTTTAGCTGGTAGTAAAGACAAAAGGTGTTAACAGTGTAATAGCCAGGTGCTAATAACATCCTAAAATGAATAAATTACATTACATAGAGAACACTTTTAATGGTGGCAGGGGTTATGATAGTCTGGGCTACTCAGAACACACCTGCATATGAAGTACAGTTTTGGACACAGTAGTGAAAAAAGATAGGTTTAAGCTGAGGCACTTCCAGAAGAGAGTAAACTGGCAAGTGAAAACCTGGGACTCCCAACTCAGAAGCCAGAACTGTGTGTCTTGCGGAGATAAACACATAGGAAACATGATAGCTATCTTAAAATATCTAAAGTGTTTCAGGCTCTGACCTTCAACCTGCTCCACGTGGTCTCAAGAGACAGCACTTAGACCAGAGGAGGCTGTGGTTCATTATAAAGTCAATATCTTTCTCATAACTGGAGCTTTGTGGAAGTAGAATAAACTCCATCAGTAGGAAGCAAATGATCCACCACAAAATTGCACAAACCAAGATGTAATTTCTAGGAACATTTGTAGAGAAGACTTGGAGCCAGTCCTTACATGTTCTCCACGCCTCCTATATGACTTCTTAGTAAAGCGTGGATGTCTCTCTCACATACGACATCCTTATTCTATGATTCTTGATATTCTACTCAGACTTTTGGGGTACTATCTTCTCTTAGTCCATATATTAGGAGTGGAATTCTGCAAATTGTACTTTAGCCAAAAGAAATCCAAAGTATATTTTGATTGTTACTGGAGGTAATTCTATAATGAAGAATATATCTTATTGGTATCCTGATGTCAAAGAAAATTGAACTCAGGACCTCAAGTGAAATTGTGTTGACATGATGGTAACAACCATCATCCTCCTGGCTTTCTGTTGGATTCCCCTCTTTCTTTGAAAGGAGAGTAAGTAGGATTGTTAATTTGGGTAGCCCATAAAATCCCCAAAAGTCTTATAGAAAGGAGGACCCCTAAAAATGAGAAATGCATTTTGTAGTAGGTAGGTTGGAGGCTTGGATCTATTTTGCTTGAATAACTCGTGCTATAAAAGTTTAGCTGGTATAAAATCAATGCTCCCACCAAGAGAAACAAAGGATGCTAGATCACACACACACACACACACCCCCCAGGAAACAATGACAAGGCTGTTTGAAGGCACTGGAAAGAAACAAAGCAGCCAGACCTAAAGGACTAAGATCCCAGAAAGAAGGGAAACACCTTAAGGTGAGTCTCCAATTGTCTGACCCTTTTCCCATCCAGGCATTTTCAACCAAGCAGTAAACTGCAGCTTAACACTTTCCATGGTCTCATAAGGCTGGATAGATACAAAGTGAAGTTTAGGGTTTCCAAGGCAGGCATCACAGTAAAAGGCAGGATTTCAAAAACTATTTTGGGCTATTTGTTCCCTTGAGGCATTCTGCCAATTCCTAAACTGTGTACAGGATGCTGCAAACTTAAGCAGAAACTGACATATGAGAGGCTAAAATTAATCAGGGACTTCAGAAGCCCCATGTGGATGAGGAAATAAAAGACAGAGTTCATGGCCTTCCAAAGAAAATGGAGTCTGATAATCAAACTTAGGCTGTCCGTTGAGACTCTAAAGGACCACACCCTACTGGTAAGAGCAAAGCAAAATAAAGAAGCCCTAAATAAACCCTGAAAATTGTCTTTAATCATCTCAATTGATGACTGGATTGGGGCTATTTCCCACTAATTTAACTGCTTTCCAAAAGAAACATAGATCCTTTCTAAGGAAAATTGGCATCATTTACAGGCTAAATATTTTTTTTTATGCACAATGTCTGGGGTTTAATTTTAAAATTCACAAAATATGCCAAGAGTTAAGATTAAGTAGCTGAAAATCAAGATGGAAAGAAATATAAAATAGAAATAGATCGACAGCCCCTTCACATCCTTATGCTATCCTGATATTAAGGTATTCATGGCAACAGTGAACACTATAATTAGTATATTTTAAAAATAGATGAAAGACTAGAAAAGATTGCATATACTGAAAGGTATATATAGAATAGATAAACAAGATTATACTGTATAGCACAGGGAAATATATACAAGATCTTGTGGTACCTCACGGTGAAAAAAAATGTGATAATGAATATATGTATGTTCATGTATAACTGAAAAATTGTGCTCTACACTGGAATTTGACACAACATTGTAAAATGACTATAACTCAATAAAATAAAATTTAAAAAAGAAAAAGAAAAAACTATACCTAAAAAAATTGAATTCATAAAGAATTCGATGAAAGTACTAGAACTAAAAAATATAAGTGAAGTTAAGAAATTAATAGAATGTTTAAATAGAACTTTAATTAGTAAGTCAGGAGAAATTATCTGCACTGAATTAGGGAAAGTGAAATAAATGTATCAAAATAAACATCAGAGCCAAATAAGATCTGATAAAAATTTCTACCATATGTATAATTGATGTTCAGAAAACAGAAATAATAATTGAAAATATATTGATGAAGACTTCCAAACTAATGGAAAACATTAAGCCACAAATTTTAAAAATTCTATGACTTAACCTTGAAGAATGAAATTTAAATCACATCCAAGCATCCAAGCATATCATAAAAAAAATAAAAATAAAAATTAGAAAGGGCAAAGAAAGGAAGAAAGAAAGTGAAGGCTAATACAGGAAAGAAAGGATACATTACCTTCAGAGAAGCAACAACACTGACAGTTGATTGTTTTTTTAATCGAAGTTTTAGTTGATTTACAATGTTGTGTTAATTTCTGGGGTACAGCATAGTGATTTGGTTATACATACATATATTTTCATTTTCATTATGGGTTATTATAAGTTACTGAATATCGTTCCCTGTGCTATACAGTAGAACCTTGTTGCTAATCTATTCTGTATTGACAGTTGACTTTTAAGCCAAAATGTTTACAACCAGAAAAAAAAAATGATATGATATCCTTAAAGGGCTAAAACAAAACAAATCAACCACAAAAACAAGAAACAAAAAACTAACCCAGAAAAATATTTTTCACAATGAAGGCTAAATAAAAATATTTTCAAGCAAATAAAAAATGAGCTAATTTATCATCTGTGGTATAACATATGCTGTATGTATTACATGTATACACATATGTAGATACTCACCAGTGAGTCATAAAGGCTGGTATTGTGTAAGGACAGACATGTAGGTCAGTGGAGGTGACTAGAGCAATTGTTGGCAAACCTTGACCTGTGAATCGGCTCTTTGTATAAAGTTTTATTGGAACACAGCCATCGCCACTTATTTACATGCTGTTTATGGCTGCCATATGATCCACAGTGTCTAAAACAATCTCTGACCTTTTTTAAAAAAATGCCTATTATGTACTGGAGAATTTAAAAACAGCCCCAAATATATATTACCACTTGATTTATGACAAATGCAAGACTGTTATCCAACAAGTAGAGTATGATAATTTCAATAAATTGTGGCAAGTCTTACAGAAATGCTTAGAGGAAACAGAATTCTTGAGCCATTCTTCAAAAAACATTCAAATTCCAAGAAAAGTGCAAATCTAAATCTGAAAGGTCAGGTTTACATAATAAGTTTTTGGAATTAACTTATATAGGAGAACTTGGGGTAAGCAAAGAGTTATTGAACAGGAGAAAAAAACACCGACTCTAAAGGAAACCATGGATACATTTGCTTTCATTTAAATTAAGAAATTTTTGTTTGTCAGTGGATAACAGTCTCCATGGAGAGAAGATATACTCAATATGTCAAGATTTATCTATCTGGACAAACAGATATGTGTGAAAGACTGCATATCAATAAATAAAGGCCTACTGCAAATCAATGAGGGAAAGATAAACTTTTGAAAATGTCACAGACTATAAGAGTGATTTTACAAAGAAAAAAGATTTAAATTTTACAATAAACACATGGAAAAGGTGATCAAATCAATAGCTGCGGGACACTATTCATGAAGAAAGTGAAAATTAAAACCACAATAACATACTTCACAATCTCATCAGAAATATACATTATTTTAAACTGACACCAACAAATATTATCAAGGACTTGGAGCAGCTAGAACTCTCTTACACTGGTTGATGTATAAATTTTTACAACCACTTGGGAAAAACAGATTGACAGCCTCTACCAAAGGAGAATATATGCACCCAGTCATTCTTTCAACAGAAATATATTCATATGTGCACTGAGAGATACGAACAAGCTTGTCCATAGCAACACTATCATAACTGCCCCGACTTGGAAACCATCGAAATGTCTATCAACTTTAAAAAGGATAAATCAAATAGGTTAAATTATATAATAAAATACTTTCAGACAATGGAAGTGTCTGGAATATACATACATGCAGTGATATAGATGAATTCCACAAACAAAGTTAGGTGAAGGAAACCAAACAAAAATATCTGCTGTATGATTTCAGTCACATTTCATAAGTAAGCAAAGTCAATGTGTAATTACAGGCTTCAGGAGAGCAGTTCTTTGGGCAGGGGGGTAGCTTATGTGAAGGGGCGTGAAAGGACATGTAGAGTGCTGGAGACACTCTACCTTTTGATCAGGATGCTAGTTATCCAGGTGTATTCACTCTGTGGACTTTGATTTATGTATTTATAATTTATGCACTTTGGGGGATGAAGGTAATCTGTCAATAAAAGGCGACCTTGAAAATGTAACTCCATTTTATATCTCAGCTTTTGAAGTGAGTCATCATGTTTACTATATCACTACTCCTCTGCCAGAAAAAAAAAAATGGGTAATTGTTTAAACAATGATTGTTTTTGTATAGTCAATTTGATACATATACTTCTATATATAATTTTCTCATTTTGCTATACAATTTGTTACTTCTGTAATAAGAATGAAATCAAATAAATTTAACATCATTCACAATAATGCACTTGGACTTTTGGTCTCAGCTATGCAAGCTGTATATGTTTATTCCCTCATCATTCCCTGAATTATGTGTACAACTGTCTTTCAGTTACAGTGCATTCTTCCAAACTGCTCTTTAAAAAGGCATCCTGAGGCGTGAATTATGATTATGGGTCATAATCACATGCCTATGGTGACTGGTGTCAGAGATTTTATTGTCTAATCTGTCCTCAGATAACATATTTTAATGTCTAAATATTGACTTTAAGACTTTCTAACCTCGATGTACTTTTTTCCTTTTTTAATCACTCTTCCACCTTCTCTTTTCTCTCACTATCTCAACAGCATCTATGTCTGAATTGGGCAAGTAAATTTAAAAATCACCTGATACTCCACATTCCTGAATATCATTGTTATACTGATGTGTACTCACGTTCATCTGCATATATTTTTCCCCCATTAGGTATAAGATTAAATTTGTATCTGTTTTGTGGGTCATCAGGTTTCTCTGTTTCTCATGTCAGGTTAAACTTATCCTCTCCCTTCTAGCCCATCACTTTCCCATGTCTTATATTTCTTAGTCTAGAGTAATTATTTTTGGAGCGGAGTTTTCCATTTAAGTATCAGAAAAAAAAAAAAAAAGATCCACTGGCATCTGAGCTTTTATTTGTTTTTATTTGTTTGGAGTGTACCGTTTCACACACTTGAATCCTAAATTCATCCAGTGTGCTCACAGAAGCAACCGCATACCATGTGGACCAAGGCACTCGAGTTATTCCTGAGTTTATCCTACAGCTGGGGGCCAGGGTAAGATGGACCACGCAGTGAAGGTAGGATTAGACCTTCCTGAGCTACAAATCATGATCATTTTTATTTTCTAATATTCTCTTAAATAAATTGTTATATTTAAAGCACAGCTTGCAAAGTTCACATGACTACAAGCTGGAAAACTTCTCTTTATAGTCGGAGTTGACGAAACGAAGAGACCCAAGATGCATGTAGAGCAAACTGCATCTTAGTTGGTCCTACAGTGTAAGATGCAAACAGGTCAGAGGCATAAAAGACTTCAAACTTACCAAAATAAGGATCACGTGTAGTCAAAGCAACACAAAGCAAGCAGCTGATAGCAGCTTCTAGGACTGGACGGACCACCAAAATGAGAAGGAGCCATGAGGTTCTCTTACCTGCCCTGCAAAGAAACAGCAGGCACCCTTTTCAGATGGAAAAGATACTAGATTATTTTTTAAACAGCTTTGAGTCTGACCTGTCAGAAAAAATTGGTACATTTAAAACAACTTTTGAATATAGATGGAGGAGAGGCATGGACCTCTTACTCCCCGCTCCCTGCTTCTACCCAAAGGGATGTAAGTTCAGGAAGGATGAGGAGGCTTCCTAATGAGCTTATTGGTGATAGGAAGTCACTCAGTGGTACACCCAGCTCAAACCATCCTGGGGATTCTTCATTACAGGACGTATATCCTGAGTGAAGAAAAGAGTGCACGTTATTCTGGCCAATCTCTTGAAGGCATATTTATTTCATTCCACTCCACACTACAGAACCCCTTTTGGTATTTACTGGAACTGTTTATAGTCTACCTGAAAATCCTAAATTTGATTTGCAGCATTCCCCTTTCAGTTCTATCATAAAATTTTCACTGTCTCCTAATTTTCAGCTCCATGGAAGATTGTGAAATATCACAGTTTGTCCTTCCCTGCTGCTGTTGACTTTTTTTGACTCTCTGAAAGCTGAGGAGCAAGGGCTAATATTTTTTTTCTGCCACTCAAAGCCAATCTTTTCTGCATGAAGGTGGGGAGTCACTTAAATGGTATGAATCAAGGGATTTTTTTAAAAGTCTAACTAAAACAAACCAATCTCTCAACTTCTATCAGGTGTCAGCAAACTCTTTTCTGTAAATAGTCAGCAAATATTAGAGACTCTGTAGAGACTCCTTAACTAGGCTATCATAGTGTGAAAGCTGTCATAACAGCAGCAAATACACAAATGGCCATGGCTATGTTACAATAAAACATCCTTAACAAAAACTACTGTCTGGCTAGATTTGGCAAGTGCTCCAAGTCGGCCAGCCTCTTTTGCTTTTTTCCTTAAACTCCATCACTCCTGTTTTTTCCCGCAAGACAGTGACCCTTTTATTAATATGAGGGAAATCTATGTATACTATCAGCTATCATAAAAAATTTTGTAGAAATAAACTTTCAGTTCCAAAAAAGCAAGTTTCAAAAAAGGGGAAAAAAATCATTGAGAGTCCTCGGCATAAGTAAAAGCTGACATCTGGCACCAATTATTAGAAGAACTGACAAAAAAATATTGAGTGGAAACAGAAGGCAAAACTCAGTGAATTCAGAATTTTTCCAGGGTCCACGTCAACTCACTCATTTATCTACCTGTCTATTCGGCCAAGCACTCTGGAGCACTTACTATATCAAGAGGCACTAAATTAGGTATAAGGAGAGGGCAATGAGTACCTATCAGCCAGAGGCCAGGCCATTACAGAATTTTCAGTCTAGTAGGAAATACATACACCAAGGAAGTAATTAAAAGTATAGTGGATGCTGCAGAAGAGAAGTAGAAGATGCTGGGAAAGCAGATGATGGGAGGTCTTATACAGAAGTTTGGGCTGGAGGGGAGCTGGGGCTGCCAAGGAAGCATCTCCAAGCAAGCGATGCATAAACCAAGACATTAAGGATAATCAGAATTGGCCAGGCGAGAAGGACTGAAAGCAAGGAGGGGTGAGATTGTTAAGGGTTTTTTGTTTGGTTTGCTGTCCATTTTCTAAATTTAGGTCCTACACCTTTGTACATGATTAAGGTACTGAGGATAACATTGTTGCACTCGATACAGTGGAATAAATATCTTCTTATTGTGACTGCTGGATGGTATTTTGATGCTTTGGAACAGAAATAAAAATCTGTGTGACCTCCTTGAATGAGCTGTGACTTCGAGGCCAGAATTTTGCTAGTTTTGTATTTGAATTTTAACAATTTGACAAATGTAATTAGTTCACTGAGACTAAATCAAAGACATTAAGGGAAAAACTGTAGCCAGGGTAAAAGTTATACTCAAGAATGAACATTTAGGAGAGTGAGTGAGAGGGAGGGAGAGGAGGGAGAGAGGGAGGGAGGAATGGAGGAAGGAAGGAAAGAAAGAAGAAAAGGAGAGGGGGGAAGGGGAGAGAGGAAAAGCTTTGATGAGGAGAGCTTCTGACTAATGACTAATAGTCAAAAGATATCTTCAGTTTATTTCTTTAAAACTTAAAATGTCATACAAAAGGCCCTTGGGGAATTGTTTTGCAAGTAAATGTCTTATCTGTAAGAAAAAAAGACTAATAGACTCTCTGAACTGTAATGGTCTAACTTCTGGAAAATATACAGTCAGTTTTTATAACACTAACTCATAGTGCAATGGGTAAAGCTTTTGTCTCAAAACTATAGTGTCCCTGATAAATACTGCACTTGTTTCTTTGGGTTGCAGCATTTTAATTCTCTGTATGTTGTGGGAGATACACCAGGTCCACAAGACTTGGGTAAGGAGAATTGGGAGGACCCGGAGGCTTGCTCTGTGACCCTATCTGCCACTTTCATTCAGCAGTGATGCTTGCAACTTCAGCAAATAGCATAACACAAAAATGGCAGGTACAGTCCTACAATTGTCGTCTCTTTCATCACATATCTATATGGACCTGAGTGCCACTGAGTCTCACTGGTTCTGAGATCCCAAATTCAGTATTTATCCTCAGGTCTCCTGGAGAGGTTTCAACCTTTCAGATCCAGTAGACTGGCCCCTGATATATCCAGACAGTTATTTCCTAAATGGAACATCAGTGCATCAGCTTTAGGGGAAAAATCAGTGATGAGCTCTCCTAGATAATTAATCCAAGTTTTGATATCATCATTAAGAGGCAAACACCAACTGGACCAACTGGAAAGAGCAGTACACTGAGATAATTATTTCAAATTAAGTTATTTCTCCTTAGGAGCTGATACCATGCAAACAATATGTGGATGGTAGATAGACGGTGAACTCCTATTTGTCTCTCAGATATCACTGCAATGGCCACTTGCACAGAGATGCTTTTTTCCATCTTTCAAACAAATGTGAATCCTCCACTTAAAAATCCTTATAGCTTAAGGTCCTTCTCCCTTTCTGTATCACATTGGGATTTTACCCTTATTTCAGCAGTGACTGGATTATCAGTCTTCCACAAAATACTGTAGGTAATGTGAGTATGGGGAACATACCTGAACATACCTAGTTTTGCCCACCTTCGTGTCTCAGAGAAGTGTCTGCAGTGTTACATGGTGGATGTTGAAAACTATTTACTGAATGAGTAAAACAATGAGTGGAAGATTCAATAAAATAATAATCAATAAACTACAGAGAGCAAATAGATTTATAGAAGGCAGGTGTCTAAATGCTTTGATTTGGGGAGCATAGTCAAAAGAATCCTCTTAACAAAAATATATACACAATCAGATTGCTAAATGCATTTAATTAAAAAATATTAGAAATGATCTTTTCCTAGGTTTTCTCTGGTAAAATACAATTATCAATAAGTGAAGCTATTGCATTAGATAATTAATTCTATAGCTGGGTTTACTAGAATCTGCTTATTTCTAGATCTGTCAATGAGTGGGAAAATTTTCACAGATCCTTTTTTTCAGATGAAACTTTAGATTTGATAAACAAAGAGAATGAATGAGTGAAACAGGGAAGGAGGGAAAGAAGGAAGGAGCAGAACTTAGAGCAACCACAGCGTAGTGGTTTAGAGCCTGGCGTTAGCTCTAGATTGTTGGGGTCCATAAACCTGTCTCTAAGGTGCATTCACTGTGTGTCTTATGCAACTTTTTAATCCCTTTGGGGCCTCAGTTTTCTTATCTGTAAAATGGGTTCATTAAAGTGCCTACACCATTAGGCAATTGACAGGATTAATCAGAGCAATGAATGAAAGTCTTTAAAATAGTGACAATCACACTGTAAGTGCTATGTAAGTGTTCACAATTAATTTTCCACCTCCTCTAAACCTAAAGTGTATTTTAAGCCCAGAGGCATATGGCTGCCCTTTTCAGAACCATAACTCTTCAGAATTTGACCATCTTAGAAAGAATATAAAGTTGTGGTTCAACATTTAGAAAATGCTGCATAAGGTAGCTTGCACATAGATACTCTTCTTGAGTTTTCAGCCTTTTTATTTCCTATGGGTAAACAATAAAAGTTGTTAGGATGGATAGCAAAACAGAGAGAGTGATATAATTAAAATATTTTTACCATGCTCCTTTTTCTATGCACCAAGTGTTCTGTATCTGTATTTGTATTGCGTAAATGGCAATTAAACAATAAGCAAAATTATGAATGCCATCATTTTTTAAACACACACACACACACACACACAAACATAAAAGTGAAGATTGGGGGCTTTTAGTGTAAATTGTATCTGCTTCATTACCTCTTATGTGACCACCAGGTAGCACTTGGATTTCAAATTGCAAAGCAAATTAGATAAGGAGTCTAATTTCCCAAAATGTTTTTTGTCCCCTAAACCTTGCTATACTGCAGAATAGCTCTTCCCCTCCCCTTATCTGTCTATATATTTGGAGGTTTGATAAGTTGAATCTTTACTATACAATCAAATTCATGCTCACCCTTTTAAATACAGGGTTAATTATATATGCATATTGGTTTTATGGCACTACAAATAGTGATTATTCAATTTTCATTCTGCAGCCCCAAATGCTTTTAGGAAGAAAACTGCCTTTGAGATAATGCAAAATATCATTCAATATCATTCCTCCTGTACCAAAACTGGAGGAAAGCATCAATTAGAAAGATTAGAATTTGAAAGACCACTGTTAAAACTTTTTGCACTCATATCCTGCTTTCTATACTCATTTGTTTGGAACATTCATGGATGTGTTATAAATATCCACCAATGCTTATTCAAATTTTCTAAAATATCTACTACCTCTCTAAAACTGTCATATTCAAAACACAAGCCTGGATGGGAGAAATATAGTCAGTGAATAAGAAAGGAATCATAGAATCATAAAGTAAATACATGGGGCTTTCTGTTTCAGGACTGAATAAATTTGAGGAACTTGAAAAGGAATTTTCAAATGTCAGGAAATGCCAGTATACTAAAATCATTAAACAAAGCACAGGCGTTAAAAAAGATGCTTCAGTCTCAACAAATACGAGACCAACATGCATACATGATTCAAGGCTTAAATTTATTGAAATCTGGCTGCATTTGAAACTAGGTAGCTGTATTTACAGTTTATTCATTCAGTCTTCAAAAATATATTCAGGACCTGCTATGAAACAATCACTATTCTACATGCTGGAGATACAAAAGTTAAAACAAAGTCTTAGTTCATAACTGACTTACATTATATTAGGTTCCATGGACACCTGTCAAGTAAAACGAGTAAAATAATTTCTGAAAATAATGAGATATAAAGAAAAAAATGGTAAGACAAGAAACTTTTGAATGGCTTATATTAAGATAAGAAGTGCCTGACTAGGGGGGAAAAAGCTACATACAATTTTATAGGAAATAATTAAACAGAAGAATCATCCTATGCAAAGATCTTGGCTACTCTGGAGTGTGCAGCAGCAAGGAAGCCTGTGTGGCAAGAACTCAGTCTGTATATATTAGAGAGAGAGTGTGGTAGGCAGGGACTAGATAGCAAAAATCCTAGAAGGCATTGGAGCACAACTTGGGTTGGCCTTCTTGTCTTCAGTGTACCATACACAGTTAGGAGCTGGACAGTTCAGTGACTTGAATTACAAGATTACTCTGGTTGCTACTTGAAGCAGTTTAGATAAGCCATGATATTAGCCTAGAGTGGTGGCAGTGAAGATGGGAAAGAGTGAGAGATAAGAAAAGGAAAATGTTCTGTAATAATGGAAGGGTTTTGGTTTGACCCACTGAGTATATCAGGATAAAATTTCCTAAGGAAACTTTGTAAGAAGAATACAATTTGGGGAAAATTAAGAATTTTATTTCAGCCATGTTATATTTTGAATTCCTATTAGACCTACAAACAGAATTGTTAGTTAAATAATTGGACATGGAGCTCTGGGACAAAAATCTAGAATGGAGATACATATTTGGAGAAGCCTAGAGTGGAGACAGATATAAATGGAACTCCCTAGCTGAAGGAGAAAAGATAACATTTCAGGAGCAATACTGAGGTCATGCTGACCTTTGCTTCTTGAGCAGATGGTTAGAACCTTATAAAAGGGAAATCTGAAGACTTAGTGTTTTAACATGTACCTGGGATTTGTTTTAATCAGAGATGATAAGACATGCAAACACATAAATGACTGTCCTGTAGGAAGTCTTTATCCTCAAAGATCACTAGAAACATGGGGCACAGCAGCCATGCAGAACCACACTGGGAGGGAAGCACCAAGTTTATTCAGGAGGGAGAAAAAGTGGGGGAATAGGTGAGCCAGAGAACATGGCTTTTGTAGGAAGGAAGATTTAACTATGGCTAGTTTGAATAATTTGGCAAGCTCTAGGGTGTAGGAGTTGTCCTTAGTTGTCTGGTACCTGACCCTGGGCTCATCAGGCCAGAGGAGTATTGGCTTTGGGATTGGGAGCCCTGTGAGAGCCTGATAAAGCAGGTGGCTGGGGATACGGGCTTTGAACTGATTAGTTCATAAAAGACACACTCACAGGGGCATCATTTGCTGTCTTTAGGAATCAGGTAGCCCTGGAAAGGGGCAGGCTGTCCAAGATCAGCAAGGGCCTAAGGTATCAAAACATCAAAAAATACAAAAAATGAAAAATAAAAGTACATAAGGTTTTGTAAATAGGAAAATATAGAATGAAAGGGAAAAAAAGGATATTTCAAGAAAGAAGGAATTTGCAGTTGTCAAAAGTGGCTGCAAGCAGAGAAAGTTGAAAGGAGGAAAGGTACCACCGACATTGGTCGAATAGATCTCCTAATGACCTTGAGGAGGACAATGTCAAAAGAGCTGTGAGGCCGAAGCACATCAGGATGAGCTGAGGACACCGTAGGCAAGGGGGAAATTTTGAAAGAGGCTCTTGGTAAGAAGGGAACAAAGAAATGGCACATAAGATCACTTACTTTTGCTTCACCACCCAAGTCTCAGACTTTGCCTGATGACTTCCATCAAAGAGGCCCTTGATTTTGCCAACTGAATGCTAAATGCCGAACTTACCCCAACTTCCTTTGCCCTCTCAGCTCCCAGAACGCTGATACAACCAGAGCCCTACAGCTGAGGCAAGATATTAGAGTTTTCCAGACAAAGGGGAAAGACCCTAAGATAATGGAATTTGGGTTCACTAACAAATAGCCCCTCAGGTGATCCTATAGCTAAGCTCAAACTGACAGCTCCCACCTGCATAGCCAGAGCTTCCGAACAGAATTGTAATTACTCTTTCCTTCCACAGTACACACTATATATTATCTTTCAGCTGAGATAAAAGGTTATAATGGTTCAAATTCTAGATTTCAGATATCACTGCCTGGATTTAAAATCATAAATTTATTATTCTATGGGTACCTTGGGCAATGCACCTAATTTCCCTTATCTCTGAAATGAAGATTAGTAATGTGCTACCTCATAGCGTTGTGTAATACATGTGAGCAAAGAGGAAAGAAGTTCTTGGTAAGCATTATATCCATGCCAACAGTGAATACTCTTATTATTTTAAGGTACAGATAGTGAAAAAACAAAAAGATAAAGGAAGAACTTAGAGAAAGAATAACTTTGAGGAAAACTGAAAATAAAACTACTATTATAATTCTCAAAAGATATGAAGATATTGAATCTATAAAATAATGAAAAGATTCTCCAAATACGAGAGAACAACAACAGTTAAACTGAAAACATTTTAAAAATTAAGTAGAATGGAAAATTCAATAGAAATATTAGAAGACAATGCTGTGAAAAATCTTTGAAAAACAGAGCAAAGAGACAAAAAGATAGTAAATAAGGAGAAAAGATTAGAGGCTTAGAAGATCAAACCATGAAGTTCAGTATGATGTTCTTCTTTGGCATCTTAAATATAGTCGATGCTGAGGGAGGACACTCAGAAAAGCATGGAAGAAAGGAAATTACCCATGGAAATATACCAGGTAATTTCCTAGATACGAAGGACTTGAATTTCCAGAATAAAACCCCAAATCCCACTGGGTGTCATGCACAAAGGATGAACTAGAAGCACACATTACACTATTCTAGCAGAATGGAACTGTCATGCACATGTGGAAAACTAAAATTTATTATGTACACTTTAAAATTGAAATTTCAGAAGTGAAAGAAGGCTTTCCCTTTAAGCAAAATCAGAAGCTTCACAAGCAAGGCTGTAGTGGATGTAAGTAGAAGGTAGATAAGGAGGAAGTAGATCTTAAAATTCTATAGTCATTATTCACTCTAGCCCTCCCCTCTGAATGGGAGCTCTTGTAAACAGGAGATGGGCAAGGTGCGATCGTACGGGTAGGGATGTGTGTATGAAAAGTGCCAGGAATGAAGGGGGCACTGATACAGATTAATCAAGTAGTAAGTCTTCAGATGGGCAAGCTTCATATTCATGTTCTTAAAGTAATATGGGTAAGCATTTTTGTTGAGTATTATGTTAGCCAGCATTTTCCAGAGACACAGAACCAAGAGGAAGTATGTGTATACAGAAAGAGATTTACATTAAGGAATTGGGCTCATAGGATTATGAAGGTGGGCAAGTCCAAAATTTTCAGGGCAGGCCACAAGCTGGAAGCCCAGGGAGGAGATGATGCTACAATTCAAACTGAAGTCCTGTGCACTGGCAGAAATCTTTCTTGCCCAGGGAAGGACCAGTCTTTGTACTTGTAAGAACTTCGATGACTGGATGAGGCCCACCCATACTACGGAGCACAATCTGCTTTACTCAGTTTACCAGTTTAAATGTTAATTTTACCCAAAAAACAAGAAATATCAGAACTATCCAGAACAATGTTTCACAAAATATCTGGGCACCATACTCAGCCCCGTTGACACATAAAATAAACCATCAAAAGTATTGAATCAGGGCTGAAAGAGGCAAGAGGCTCTACTTTTATCTCACAGATTTTTGCCTCAAGATCATAATTTTAATGGATTTCTGTATCCCTTTTGCTTGCATCTCATTGGTCTGTGCTTCATCATGCATTGCATGCTAGGCATCTACCATAATGATCAGTGTGCAATATTTGAACAACATATACAGTATTAAGAAGAGAATTTAAAAGTGAACCAATCACATCCATCAATTGCTCATGGATACCCTAACTACAGTTCTTATCATCACTTACAGGATGTGCAGTATATTATTAATATGGAAAGATTGGTTGGAAGACTTATGTACATTTTTGCTGTATCTGGAGGTATTTTATGATCAATTTAAATAAAATGTGAGGTCCTATGGACTTTAAGGGAGAATCCGTGTTTTTGCCTTGTCTAACTTCTAGAGACTGCTGGCATTCCTTGCCCAAATTTTGCACCTTCAAAGCCAGTCACGGCCAGTGGAGTCCAAATCCCAATGCATCACTGTCATACCGCCTATTCTGTCTGTCTCTTCCACCTTCAAGGAACCTTGGATTACATGGGGCCTACCCCATACAGTTCAGGGTAACCTCCTTCTTTTAAGATTAGTCAATGATGAACCAACTTCCATCTACTACTTTAATCGTCTTTTGATATACAGTAAAACATATTCAGAGGTTCTGGGAATCAGGATACGGACATCTTTATTCTGCCTGCCACAGCCACGATCTCCTGAAGACAATCAGGAGCTCCTCTCCAGGCAGATCACATGTGCCCTGCAACTCTCCTTCAGTGCTTTCCCACTTCTTCACAGGTTATGGACTTGGTTGTATGAGCATCTGAGGTTGTGATCCTCTTTATAGACATCTGTGTGCTTGTGAAACACATACAGTTGTTTTTAAAAAGTAGTTGCTTACTTAACTTCAATTATAGGAATAGCTGGAGTGACTCCTAGATTTCATTCCAAGACTTTAATCTTTTTTCTTTTTCTAGTTGACAAAAGAAAAGCAATTGTTGCAGATATATATACATATATATATGTATGTATATATATATATATATATATATATTATTTATTTATTTATTTATTTATTAACTCCTAGGAACCAGCAACTTTGCTAAGAACTTATATGTACAATCGCAAAATTTTGGTTGACTTAAATTAGACAAAAATTACTTTGCAACCAAAGTTTGCAAAAGATTCCATTGAATGTTGATCAGTGTCTTAGTTCCAAAGACTGAGGAAACACTAATTTCAGAGAAATAGGAAAATTCTTTGGATATAATTCCTTTCAACTACCCAACGGAGAATTTACATAAATAAGTTCTTTGTGAGCAGTGATCAGACAAGATGTTTTAAAATTAGTGTGGTGTGGTGCCGGGTTGAGAGTTTCTGCTCAAAAGATATTCACTTAATGAAACATTGGAAACAATATTCCTTTTTGGGTTTTGTCTCCCTCAATTTTTTTTTTTGGCTTTTGCTTTGTTTTGTCTGTATGCATGTTTTCTTAAATTGCTTATCTGTTTTGTAATAGAGACAAAAAGATTCTAATCTTTTTTTGTAGTCTATTAAGTCTAGGTTCCTGGGAGGAAAAAGTATTCAGGGATCTACAGATGAAAGAGGAGAGTAAATACTAGTTTCTCACGAAGAAGACCCCATCCTAAGAGAATACTAAACCACTAAAATTAACACTTACTTCGCTGCAGAGCAGGCAGCCATGTAATGCTGCTAATTTAGGAAATTGCCAAAGCCGGCAGTACTATGTACATGTTCTCTTCCAATGCCATTATGCACAGCAGGGACAAAGGAATGCATGGTGGAGCCATTAAACTTAAATTAAAATTACACCTTGGAGTGAAATTCTGCACTAACTGTATGTTACGTTACTTTAGGGTGCCCTTGCTTCCTTTCTTCATTGAGTTAAACATGCACTTGGTTTCATTTGGAAATCTAAGGAGGAAAAAAAAAGGCATCACAATGTTACCATTTCCATTCTATTTTGTGCTGGGCAGCCTTGAGGTCTAAACATATTGGGAGGGTTCTCCTGGGTCTCCTGCCCCCACCCCAGCTGTTTCATTCTAGGAGGCAGTGGAAAGAGTTACACCCTGCTGTTCAGCACTTCCTTTAAACGGAAAAATTGCACTGTGGTAAGACTTGGAAATGGCTTTCTCCCACGATGCTTAATTACAAAGGTGGTTACTTTGCTGCAAACTTTAAAATGCTTTCTGGAAGTATGTGGATTATTTAAAGTTTCTAAGCATATGTTCCAGATTTTCTTTCTATGTGATGCAACATGGAAGTCTGCATGCATAATGTAGCTTCTTTTGAGCCATATTGTACAATGAAATATAAAATGGTGTGTCCACATACATGCATGCACACATATATATGTTTATATATGTGTGTATGTATATATACGGCTCACATAAGTAACATGAATAATAAATAGTCCACATGTTTGGAAGGGTTCAATTTTGACCTAGTGTTTCTTCTTCCTATGTTTTATATCTGCATGTGTATGTATAATGAGTAATTTTGATTTAGTCCGATTTATTTCACAGGAAATAGTCTTACATACCTGTAGGTAGCTTCTCCTATTTGCAAGAGTTCTATTCAAGAATGGCCCAGATTAAACTGATTTACCAAAGGAATTTTACAATGGAGCCAAATGAACTTTTCTACTTAAGGGCTTACTTAGTATTTGATTTTACTTATTCCTCGACTTGTAAAATATCAGTCAGAATTTTACTTTTGCTGAGAGAAGTGTTAACCATGGTTGCCCTCTTACGAAAGTTTATTTTTACGAATTTTGTTATTGTTTTTAAATTTTTTTTTTTATTTTTTAGGTGGGGGAGGGAGGTAATTAGGTTTATTTATTTATTTTTAGAGGAAGCACTGGGGATTGAGCCCAAGACCTTGTGCATGCTAAGCATGCGCTCTACCAATTGAGCTATACCCTCCCCCTCATGAAGTTCCTGATTATGTTTTCACTATCTCTCCTCATTTAGCTCATAAATCTAGTTCTATGTGATGAAATGAATGAGAGAAGTAATTAGAATCAAAGCTTTTCTTACGTGATGGAAAGCTTCCAAAGTCACAATTTTATATGTAAAAGAATCATGTTGAACATATATAGAACTTCTGAAAAATAATTTTTAAAAGCAAGCATTTAAAAATATGTACTGTTAACTGTCATCAGTAAAAAAACCCAGAAACTTTCAGTCAGGGCCTACTCGAATTTTTGTGGAAAATCTATGAATTGTAGGGCAAAAAGTAACCTACTGAAACATGGTACCTTCTCTGTAACCCAAAGCCCTGAAAGCCCTAATAGGTAAGTGGATTATCACCTCAGCTAGAATCCCTGAGACAACTTGCTCCTCACTCCAGTCCATGTTTAGTGCTGGCTCTAGAACTTTCTAAAGACAAATGTAGTGTGCTGCCCCTTTGCTTTATGACGTTAGTTTTCCCTCAGGCTCCTCCCTGAGGTAAGACAGAACTGCACAGAGAGTTCACGGTCTATCGAAGTTTCCTTTTGTGCCTCACTTCCTGTCACCAGATAGGCTTGAGGTCAGATATAATCTGTCACCAACTGAGGACACATTCACGAGAGAAAGAAGGCTCAATTCGTAATTCCACTGGGACAACAGGCAAACAGGAAATGTTTGTTGCTGAAAGTATACTGATCCATTACATCCAAAAATCTGGGGGAAAAAAGAGGCTTTTTATTACGCACTTAGTTTTCAGCTATTTGTATATACATGTACTCATACAATATTTATGAATGTTTACTCTATTTCAGTCATTCCTCCAGGAGCTGTGACGACAAAGATGAGCAAGAATTCCAATCCCTGCCTTTGAGAGCTAAGGACAAGCTCTTGCAAAATTGCCGCATTGATGACAAAGGCCCACCCGCTCATTTTCATGACACAGCTCTCTCAGAAAGTCCCTTCCACGTCGTGTGGTTGCCGTCCCCCTTTGCTGGCCTTGTTATTAGCCTATGACTCAAATTTCCTTTATGAATATAGTATTAACTATCAATATTTCATTTTAGTCACTGATTTAAATCAAGAAAATACATTTAATTATATTTTTCAATGCTTTTGGTAAAATGCAGTGACCCACAAATGAATATTCTTTAAGGGACAGGATATTAGGGAACAGCGTAATTTTTAATTTGATGCAATAAACGGGCATCTTATTAAAGCTTGTCCTGTGTGGAATATATTTGTAATTCATTTTCAACAAGTTTTTAAGGAATTTGCATAAAAATAATCCAACAATATTAAGGGAGTCATAACAAGAAAAAAATAAATACGAGTTACACAAATACTATTAGTTTTTTGCCTTACTGCCAATTTGTTTTAACATATTTATTTTACCTAATTATAAATATAATTCCTCAAAACTTTGTATCTTGTAATTTTTGAAAATGTACTTACAATAAATATTTATGTTTCTACATAGTGCTTTATTATCATAGTACTTTCATTATATTCCAGAGAGTGGATATGCTACAGCTTATATTTTATGTAATTGTTTCTTCCCTTTTAGCTCATCTAGATCTTTTCTATTTTGCTTTTTTGATGTTATAATCATAAATGTGGTGAACTTTCTCTGTTACTGCACTTTACTTACATTTTGGATTAGTTCCTTAAGAAAGACTAAATTATGAACATTTTGACTCATAAACTTTTTCCAAAATTATGGTGCCAAGTTACACAGCCACCAGCAATGCACAGATCACCAGTTTCAACAGACTCACATGGACATATTATGTTACCATTTTTCTAATATCAGAGGAAATGTGGTACCATATTATTTCCATTTAGGTTCCCCTAATGTTTATTGTCATGGAATATTTATCCATATTTTGCCCATTTGATATTCCTGAATAAATGTTCACAAAAATTAGCCAATATTATTTCCCTATTGTCTTTTTCCATTAGTGTATACTGAGATTAAGGTCATCAAGGTTGATCAGGGAGTATTGATCCCCTGAAAAAGAACCCTTTTCAAACAATTATTATTACTGCAGTGTAGAATTAGATGCACACACTCCTCTAACAGTGTGAAAGCACTCAGTGTTTACCCGAAGACTTTCTGTCTGTGTAAGAGCAAATTGATTTTTAAATATTTAATTTTGAGGTTAACTTGTTCGGGCCTGTTAAAGGATTTTCTTAGGAGGATTTTGTTTCATCTGCGTGTTTTGCTGGAAAGGTCAATGACCAAGAAATCTCTTCCAATAGAAAACTTGGAAAAATGCTCCTTTGGTTAGCAACTGTACTCAAAGTTTATAGGACAGACTGTTCTATGGTAGGTAAATTGGTAACTTTAGTGGATTAAAAAAAGCCTATCTGATTTCTGTGTAACAGGCTGTGCTACAGTTGATTTCCACTATTACAAAAACATGACTTCTTTATGTTATAAAGCCATCGTTTGCCTTTCTGACTTATCTGCCTGTTTTGTCTAAAATCGTCTAAATTCAGCTCACTGGCAGCCGCTATCAAGTAAAATGGTGCTATTTTATCTTCCATTAAATGAGTAATTTGGCACTGAACTTAACATTGCTTTCGTAATGATAAATGCCTTCATTAGGAACTATACTGATGCCAGCTGGTGAATCTGTTCTGCTGTATGATGCTCAGTGAGACTGACAGCAAGTGACTTGATACAGCTCCAGTGGTGGATGGGAGAGCTTCCTTGTTATATAGTTTTTATCTCTGAGAAATATATTAGTTTTACTCGTTTTTTAAAAAAACCTTTCAACACGAAGTATTTGATACAAGCAAAACTTCTTTATTTGTATGCATTCCATATATATGAATTATGAAGCACTGCAGCAAAAAAAAAAAAAACAAAACAAAATCCTGTAAACCTACTGTCTAATCCAAGACATAGAATACCCTCAAAACCTTTGCCTTTCTACCCGCGTGCTGTTTATTCCATACTATTTTTTAAATCAAAGTAAACAACTAGCCTGGATTTTGCACTCATTCTTTAGATTTTTTTAATCAATTTGCAGGCTTATATATGTATATTTGTATGTGTATAAATGTGTGTACAGTATATTTTCTAGTTTTGCTTAGTATGAGTTTTATAAAATAATATTGTACTGTTTGTAATTTTATGTAATTTGCTTTTTCCGCTCTATGTTATAATTATAAAATCTATTCATATTGTTGTTGGTAAAAGAAGTTAATTAATTTTTACTACTTTTTAACATTCTGTTGGGTGATTAATATGTATACACTAATATACATAGAATATAATAATATACTGATATATGATAAAGCATATGTGACATATGCAAGGTGTAATATTATATTACATATATATGTATTATACAATATATATTACATATATTGTATAAAATATGGCAACAGTCCCAAGAATATGACACAAAGAATGTTGCAAGCAACAGTTACACTTAATTTCTGGTTAGAGTTATACTCTAGACCTAACTGAACACCTCCCCAGCTGAGAGAGACTGGGTAACATGGAAAACCATGTTCCATTGTTTTTAAACTAGCATAGGATTAAACAGTGTTTATAGGTGCACTCTCTGTGAACCCCACTAAATTCCTATTTAACATTCTTTTTAACCTCTTTTTCCCCAAATATGTAAAAATGTATACAATTTTAAAATTACTTATAATGAATGAACATGTAATCATTACTCAGAACAATAAACAGAATATTGATAAATGATAAATATACAATATTTTGATTCAGTTGGCATCTCCTAGCTTGGCAAGGTGAGACTTGGAGAGCAGAAGCAGCCTCCAGCAAAGTCAGGATGCAAATTCTCAGTGGGCACACATTCTTAAAACAATAAAAGCACCACCAATAACCCCAACACCCAATAGTGTCATTTTGTAAAGCAAATAAACAAAAAAATAAGATCAATACTACAAAATTTGCAGGGGGGTTTGTATTTTAAAAGAGCGTAATTGAATGGTTAGAGTCAAATGTATATAATTTTTATTGTGGATTTGATTTGTGAGCTTCTCAGTGTAACCATTATGAAAATTATAAGACTGTAGTATTTGGCCTCAGACTCGTTCTTCCTTTACTGTACAAATTTTGCATCCAAAAGCAGTGAAAACAGTACTTTCTTACCTCCGATGCAGAAAGAAAGAATATAAACTGGGACAAAGAGATTCCATAATAAATTCTTACTGATTTCAAAAAATAGTCTATGGAAGTTTTAAACTTATTATCTAGAACAAAAATCTAAAAAAAATAACAATATAAAAATGGAGTATTTTCATAATTCATGAATTTGATGGCCTGCTGGAGAGAACTTTGAGGGAAAATCGGGCAATATACCTATTTTGATGTCCCTTGTTTTAGCAGTTGCAACCTGCATGATGATTTCCACATTTCCAAAATATTTTCATCAGAAACATATTTCCCTAGGATACTCATAAATGTTTGTTTACTATTGTTCTTGCTTTTCATTTCTGTGAGTAATAAATTTAGAAAATATTGGGATTAACAAAGTTAAGGATGCTTCTTCACTACAAGACTTTTTAAGAGTATTTAAGTATTTTTCAGCTCTCCAGGAGGATGATAGAGCATGAATTATTTCCCAAAATTAGATGACCAAGGAACCCATTTTTCTTGGGACTGGGAGGTTAATGTCAGATGGGGGACAGTGTCTGAGGGGATGACACTATTATAAAATTTAACTTTGAAAATATTTACCTGAGAACCAAAGAACATGTTAAGAAGACTTATTTAGTTATGTTTTACTTGGATACAACCAAAAACTATATTATAGTGTCTCATTTACAAAGAAATCTATACATATAAATAATAATGTATAAATTATATTATATGCATATAATGTATATATAAATTATATATAATATAATATATAAATTATATATAATATGTGTATAATATATAAATAATATATAATATATATAATATAATATAATATATAAATTATATATAATATATATATATTATATATATATAATGAGCATGATTGGTGAATGAGCCCTTAATTATTTTGCAATAATTTAGAAAAACTTTTTTTAATTGAAGGATAGTTGATTTATTGTATTGATACTATATTGATGTTATTTTAGTTTTGCTGTATACCATAGCAATTCAGTATTTTTATAGACTATTCTTTATTTAAAGTTGTTATAAAACAATGCTATATTTCTCTGTGTTGTATAATACATCCCTGTTTATTTTAGAATTTTTGTATTTTAATCTTTGCACAAGTCGTTGAGTCCCCTCCCAGGTGGCACAGGTCCCAACCTGTTTATGTTTTTTCCCCTCTTACCCTATTCCATGTAGATTTCTCTTGATTACACAGTAGTCTTTCTGCCAGTTTCTGGTTAGTTTTCAGTGAGAGTTGTTCCAAATATAGATGTATTTTTTATTGAAGTATACTCAGTTACAATGTTTCAATTTCTACTGTGCAGCACAATGTTCCAGTCATGCATATACATACATATATTCATTTTCTTATTTTTCATTAAAGGCTGTTATAAGATATTGAATATAATTCCCTGTGCTATACAGAAGAAAAATTTTAAACTATTTTTATATATAGTGGCTAACATTTGCAAATCTCAAATTCCCAACTTTATCCCTTCCTACCCTCTTTCCCTTGGTAACCATAAGACTGTTTACTATGGCTGTGAGTCTGTTTCTGTTTTGTAGATGAGTTCATTGGTGTCCTCTCTTTTTCTTTTTTTTTGGACTCCACATATGAGTGATATACAGTATTTTTCTTTCTCTTTCTGGCTGACTTCACTTAGAATGATGATCTCTAGGTCCATCCTTGTTGCTACAAATGGCATTATTTTATTCTTTTTATGGCTGAGTAGTATTCCATTGTATAAATATACCACAACTTTTTTATCTATTCAACCATCGATGGTCATTTAGGTTACTTCCATATCTTGGCTATTGTATATAGTGCTGCTATGAACATTGAGGTGCATGTATTTTTTTCAAATTAGAGTTCCCTCCAGATATATGCTCAGGAGTGGGAATCCTAGATGATATGGTAAGTCTAATTTTAGCTTTTTGAGGAATCTCCATACTGTTTTCCTTACTGGCTGCACCAAACTACATTCCCTCCAGCAATGCAGGAGGGTTCCCTTTTCTCCATACCCTTTCCAGCATTTATCAAAATGGAAAGATATTCCATGCCCTTGGATTGGAAAAATCAATATTGTTAAAATGTCCATACTGCCCAAGGCAATCTATGGATTTAATGTGACCCCTATAAAATTACCTTTGCACAGAACTAGAAAAAATATTCCTAAAATTTATATGGAATCACAAAAGATTCAGAAGTGTGAAAGCAATACAGAAGAAAAAGAATAAAGCTGGAAGAATAACCCTTTCAGACTTCAGACAATACTACAGAGCTACAGTAATCAAAACAGCATGATACTGGCATAAATACAGACATATGGATCAATGGAACAGAACAGAAAGCCAAGAAATAAACCCACAGACATACAGTAAATTAATCTTCAACAAAGGAGCAATAATATACAATGGAGAAAAGGCAGTCTCTTCAGCAAGTGGTGTTGGAAAACTGGACAGCAGCATGTAAATCAATGAAGTTAGAACAGTCCCTTACACTACACATAAAAATAAACTCAAAATGGCTTAAAGACTTCAATATAAGATAAGACATGATAAACCTCCTAGAAGAAAACATAGGGAACACATTTTTCTGACATATCTTAGCAATGTTCTCCTAGGGCAATCTACCCAGTCAATAGAAATAAAAGCAAAAATAAGCAAATAGGACCTAATTAAACTTACAAGTTTTTGCACAGCAAAGGAAACCATAAGCAAAACATAACAACAACCTACAGAATGGGAGAAAATATTTGCAAAAGATGTGACTGACAAAGGCTTCATTTCCAGAATACATAAGCAGCTTATACAACTTAATAATAAAAAAAAAAAAAAACCCAATCCAAAAATGGGTAGAAGACCTAAACAAGCAATTTTCTAATGAAGACATACAGATGGCCAATGGGCACATGAAAAAGTGCTCAATATTGCTATTTATCAGAGAAATGCAAATCAAAACTACAATGAGGCATAGATGTATTTCTGATGTGTTCATGGAGAAATGTGGGTTCTGTTTTCCCCTACTCCACCATCTTGATCTCTTTTCCAATAATTTAGAAACTTTTAAACAGTTCTCATATTTCTTAATGTTAGAAATAGTTTGCAGTATTTCTAACATTCAGCAAGTCAGATTTTTCTTTTTATTTGAAATTATGAAAATATTCTTCTGCAAGTAAATTCAGTAACATTTATAATCAAGAGAGCAATTGATCTCTTCTGCTGATCAGGTCCCAAAAGCTTTCCTTTATTTGATTCCACTCCAAAGAATACAGCCTAAATTTTAAGCAAAGGAAATTTATACTTCTTTAGTTTACTGTACAAGCTGGTTTTAAAATGTTATGACCTAGACTGAACTTAACTAAATTTTCACTCTAGTGCTGACTATCCAGCACTATAGTCAACACATTAAGATTCACAAAAGATCTACTGACAGATGACTGCATAAAGAAGATGTGGTATATATACAATGGACTACTAATTAGCCATAAAGAAGAATGAAATAATACAATTTGCAGCAACATGGGTGGACCTAGAGACGATCATATTAAGTGAAGTGAGAAAGACAAATATCATATGCTATCACTTACATGTGGAATCTAAAAATAAATGAATAAATGAACTTATTTACAAAACTTTAGAAATAGACTCACAGAAGTAGGAATCAAATTTATGGTTACCAAAGTGGAAAGTGGGGGAGGGGGATAAATTTGCTGTACACCTGAATCTAACATTGTAAATCAACTATACTTCAACAAAAAATGGTTAAAGAAAGATTCATGAAAGAAAATACCTCTTAAAAACTTAACAATATTGAAAACATTGCAGGTAGTTCAAGTTGAACAATTATTAGTTACACTTCCTGTCCATCAGATAGATTCATCGAAGTTTACATTGTTTGGCTACAGCTGAAATTTGGGTTGCATTGGGGAAACAATCTAGGTGTCTATTTACTGTCTCTTTTACACTTGTTCATGCATTTTATAATAATTAATTCTTTTTAACAGAGAAGGTGTTATTAGGGAAGAGAACACAAAATCAAAGACTTGGTACATCGAGGTATGATATATTTAAGAGTTACCAAAATCCTTACCTAATCTAATCTTGAATGAGAATTCTTAATGTTTCACAGCTCTTGATTTTTGTTGGATGATATTAATTGCTCTCAAAAATGCACCTAGGATGTTGTACTTTGGAGGAAGGAATTCTATTCCTCTCTTTGGAAGAGAGAAATAATTTTCTCTCTGAAAATATAAATCAAGATATAAATCTTGTTCATTTATCCTCAGAAACAATGGCATTTTGATTTCAAGATGTTCTGATTTCAACTGCATTTTCCAACTCTAAAGTCAACTATGCTATAACTGAAATCTCTTACAAATAATCAGAAGCAAAAGTACAGAATCGATTTGTTTTAGAAATAGATTATGAATATAAAATAATTCCTTTTAAATGAGCCTGTTGAATTAGCTAGCAGTTATCCTGAGACTAGCATAAAATGTATACATACTTAACTTAGGCAAATTGTGCATATATTCTTTAAAGGGTATCTGTATAATGTGTAAGATTTTGAGTCCATCTTAATGAGTTACTAAATTGATACATATTTCAGTAAAAGTCTTTTCTTTTTCCCAAGATGTTAGTCATGCTACCAGCTCCCAAAATTCTGAAAAGACATCAAAGCTATCATACGTACAAGTGTTAAGACATATTTTCAACGTGTGAGCAATAAAGTGACTATATAAACACCAGCTGGTACTGCATTCAGTGTCATTTCAATATATTACTTTACTCTTAATCTGATAGTTAATAAAAATGTAATTTTAAGGAGAAAGAAATGATTGCTATTAGATTTTAAATTTAGAACCAGAATTTCTGAAATAAGGGCTAATACTCAAACTATTGCTATATTTAAATATTATTTTCTACAAAGACTTCACACAGAATAAATATGAAGGTATTATGCCTTTTCATAGAGTCAATATATTTTCATTAAAAACTCTTAAAACTCATCAAGGTATTCTTAGAGATATCTTTTTCAGTCATTTTTCAAAACCTAAAATTTCTGGAGTTGTTACGGCTTTGGGGATAGTGGGTGTACATAAGTGTAAATACTGTTGGATATAGTGATAAACTATTATGATAATACTGCATACCATCCATTTCACCCTCTGGTGCCTTGATTCTCCTTTAGGGCACCCCTCTCCATTTTGGGGTTTGACATGTAACCCTAGCTTGGCAGTCAACCTTAATCATTATTGTTGCAACATGCTAAACAGTGGTCATGTGATCCAAAGTATTTCAAGGAGCATAATTCCTGTGCTTTCTCTAGAACTGTTTGGAAAGGTAAGCTCTATCTGGGGGTTACTGAGAGATCTAGTTAGCATAATAATATGGTTTATGAAATAACAGATGATAATGTAATACAGAGGAACTGGGACGGGAAGTGGGTGTATTTAGAATGAATTTTCAGCACTGTCTTCTTAGAAGGTGATGTATCAAAGCTCTGAATAAAGAAACTAGAGAAGAAAACTTCTAAGCAAAAAAAAAAGTAGTTGAAATGTGAAATATTTAAAAATAAATTACAATGAGAAGACTTACTTATTGGCATGAAAAAGAAAATTCTCTTGAGGAACAATCTTTTATGTGTCAATCCTCAATCATCTCTTAATTTCAACAATTTAAAATTCTGATCTTGTTGGTAATAAATGCAAAACAAATTGGGAAGTTCATAGATTTTCTGCCTATTCCTTTCTTGGAATGTTAGGATAATACAAGATGATGTTGAATTGAGAAGTTTTATTACCATTGCCCCCAAGCCAGTGTAGTCACCTTTGGCTAGTTGTCTATCACTGATGCCAGTAAGAAATCAATCAATTTTAAATTTTCCTGATCAACATACATTTAATAAAAGTAGGCATTTGAGATAAATGCATACTTATAGAAGAATCGGTGAGCCACAATGACATGCAAAAAAGACCGTCTTATCAAATACAATACCAAGCATCTCAAATGCTGTATCTGAACAGAATAGAAGTTAGATTTTCTTCTAGCCATTATTTTGTTTGACCAAAAAACATTTCTACCATCTTAGTGATTTCAGAAGACTTTGGAATTTTACAACTTAGAAACTATGTCTTGATGACATTGGCATGTATTTAAATGAATAATTTTTTACATTGAAAGATCTTATTAATTCCATCCAGCTGTATGCTTAAAATAATTGAATTAACTGCCAATCTTAATGACTTATTTCAAGATTCTAGAAAAATATCAAAATAATTTACAGTACAAAAAATGTATACATTAGTATCATATTCTCCCCAGCATTTTGGAAAGACACTAATCTAATAATATACTTTTAATAAAATAATATTGTTGATAAATAAAATTTCAGACTGATAGAAATTAAATACTTCTCCCCACAATGTATTTGCATATCTTTGTAAGATTAGATTGTGTTTTATTCTATTTCTTTTTAAACTTGCACTCTGTAGAGTACAAACATTGCCTTTATATTAGCTAGGTAAATAACAATATATAACAAATTCTCACTGAGTGCCTACCAAGTGATTGGCACTATTGTAAGAACTAATGTAATAGCAGAACACAAGAGAAACCAAAAATACTTGAGCTTATGGGGCTTCCATTTTAGTTTGGGATGGGGGAAGCATGAAATTTCAGAAGACAGGCATTGAGTAAGTGAGTTAAACATGAAGACATTGAAATGAAAGAAATTGTAATTTTTAAAATTAATTAATTTTATTATTTTTATTGAAGTATAGTTGACTTACAATATTATATTTGTTTCAGGTGTACAGCGTAGTAATTTCCTATTTCTATAGAATATACTCCATACGAAGTAGTTATAAAACATTGAATATTTTCCCTGTGCTGTACATTCCATTCTTGTAACTTATTTATTTTGTACCTAGTCGTTTGTGCCTCTTAATCCACTTCACACTTTACCTTTCCCCACCCTACTCCTCTCTGGTAACCACTAGTTTGTTCTCTGTATCTGTCATTTTTAAAACTCAATGAGTTCACTTTGTAAGGTAGGAAATTTTGGCTCAAATTCCACAACTAACAGCACATTTTGATTTTGTTTCTGAATTTCTTTTTGGCTTCATCACTAAAAAGGAAAACAATATTTAGAAATTGTTCAAAGAAATTTCCTTGAGTCTTTTCTTTCTCTATGAGAGCAGTGATAAAATCTTCTATTTAGAGATCATCTCTCATTCCATTGAAAATAAACTTATTTCCAGCAACGCAGAGAAGAAAACTCAGCCTGATTTTTATAATTCTTGTCTGTATCACTATTTAGTGGAGGGGGTAAAAAGAGCAGTTGTGTTGTACTCGGGAGAGAATTATCATATTGTGTTGCATATTCAAATAGACCTGCTATATTTGATACAAAGGCTCAGATTTACTCTGAAATGAAATTTAGGATCCCTGCTAATTTTTCAAGAAGTGTTTTTCAAAAATCTACTTTATGATATACAGAAGTTTAATATCATTTTCAAATATAATTTTCTCTAGGAGAGAGCTGAACTATGACCCTTGAAGAATAAATACCTTCAACTTAACAGGTCATTAGATGTCTCTCCTCTCCCAAATGGACACAGCTGAAAGAGAGTTTCTGTTTTTCTTGGCAAGAAAACAGAATTGTATGCAAGAAGAAATAAAAAAGCATTTAAATGGGAGCTACAGATGTGTGAACCATTCGGAAAAATAACTTGCACTGAGTTAAGTGAAATTTATGAAAGTCTTTTGAACTAGCTTGGGTCCATTATAAGAGTTTATATCATACTGAAATACCTTACATTTATTTTTACCACACTGTTGTATACTGCTCTCAGTGGTTGTCTTTTGTTTTCCATGAGTAAATTTAGTCTTCCGTGAAAGTACCAGAAAGTCATTCTTGGAGATGAAAGCCTGTCTGAAGTACAAATACTAACATGATGAAAAAAAAAAAAATCTTATTCTGTCCCAGTCTTATATGTATATAGTTTTTAAATTCTTAACATAGAGAGAATTACCAAAGAATTCAGAATAATTGTGTCATTATTTTCTCAGGATGGGCAGAAAAATCTGCTGGTCTACTAACAAAAAGCGTAGATGACTTTGTTAGGTGTGCCAACGTTCTGAATTCTTCCTAGTGACTCTCTTATATTATAAGCCCCAATTTAGCCATGGGACAAAACTGAACTACAAAAGAGTCAGTTGAATTATGTGCATGTAACCTAAAACTGGGCCAGTCTAAGAAGCAAGTCAGGGATAGCCTACGAGGTCAACGTGCTTTCACCATCTGGATTTTGTGGTGATCATATTATGCTGTGAGAATTAGTTGAAAAGACACATGTCAACACTATGACATAGTAATAATTTTTAGTCTTGTTAAGACTAAAGACTTATCAAAGATATCAGGAAGGGAAAACATCAGATTCATTTTTGTTTTAAATGTGGCTTAACACGTTAGTCAATAAGTAAATAATATAGTGATTCTGTTTTATTCTTGGTGCTTATAATCTTTTTAGGGTTTCTGGGATGATGCTTCCTTGTAATTGACTTTTAATTTCTTTGTCTATACCAGATATATTTCAATTTGTATAAGATTTAGTTCATCTGAAAAGAGAAAACAAGTCTTCTTACTAATTTAAAAAATAATAGATTACCCTTAAATGAAAAATATTTAGCCCCTTATAATCTGAATATTGCAATATACTCTTACCAATGAGCATATGACAATGACAAATTTCTAGTTAAAATATATTATACTTATTTAGATTGATTTATATTCAGATTTAAAGTCACAGAAATAGAAAAAAAGATATTTGAATAGACAAGAGTAATATTTGCAAACAAGTCTTAAATAATATGCTTATATGTGCTTTTATCTTAAATCCAAGAAAATTGTCCTCTATTCATACTTATATTATTTAACAGTAGGAAACTTAAAAATATCCTGAGTTTAGTAGGCAAAGAGTAATAAATATTCTAGCTTAAAAATGAAGGTTTTCAGTTACTATAGATTTGGATATGTTTTTGAGGCTCACATAGCTTTAAAAAACCTAGTACTTATGGCATTACATTTGGGACCTCACATATTTTAAAATACTATATTAATATTAATATTAATGTCACAATAGTAATTTTGAGAAAAAGATTTTTCATGAAGTTCTTGGCAGGGAAAATATAATGTGTCATGTGATTGTTGGTTCTAATGAAGATTAAGTATTAAAAAGGAGTGCATAGGAATTTGTTGACCAGAGTTTTTACTCATTTACCTGCTATTTCTCATGGCAGCAAAGGTGCTTAGCTCTCTTATTTTTATGGGGTAGGGAAGCATTGCCTACTTTCCTTGGGGAAGTGGAAAGAGGATTTGAAGATTTATAGTGACTATTTCTTAAAGGCCTTCGAGGGTTACGTGCACTTTGCTGCACTCTGCATGATTTGCTGAGTTTTGTTTCACCTACTGCTTTGTGTCCTCATTTCTCAGGCAAAGGAAACTATTGTTGCCTTATTTCATGGTGGTCAATTTCTGTTTCTTTGAGTATTTCTTGAGTAAGTTATTTTATATTCATTTTATCTCTTAAGCAACCAGAAGATCAATGATTAAATAGATATATGAAAGGGAGAATATAAAAACTCTAAAAGTAGAGATTTTTGGTAGTCAAAAAATAGAAACAATGATTATGATTAACATAATAATAGTAACTAACACTTAATGAAAACTTACTATACACTTGATGGGTGTTCTATTAGCGTGTTTAATACTACCAAGAAAATGATGAGGAAAATTTCCTTCATTTAATAGACAAGAAAACTGAGCATTGAAAGGCTAAATAGCTACCATAATCACTATTAAATACATTTTATACACAAAATGTTCAATTATATACTCCCTTTGCCTCTCTAGTTCTTGCAATATGGAAATTTTTATTTAATATTTGGTAAATAGATAAGCTAGTTAACAAATTAATAAATGTTAATCAAGTTTAGAAATCAAACTACTTGGACTTTAAAAAAGGAATGTTGACTTTAGTATTAGTAATGAAATTTAAAAAGGATTAATGAGAAAAGTAAAAATAGACTTACCATATGATCCAGCAATCCCACTCCTGGGTATATATCCGGAGGGAACTCTAAGTCGAAAAGACACCTGTACCCCAATGTTCATAGCAGCACTATATACAATATCCAAGACATGGAAACAACCTAAGTGTCCATCGACAGATGACTGAATAAAGAAGCTGTGGTATATTTATACAACGGAATACTACTCAGCTATAAAAAAGAATAAAATAATGACATTTGCAGCAACATGGATGGACCTAGAGAATGTCATTTTAAGTGAAGTAAGCCAGAAAGAGGAAGAAAAATATCATATGATATCACTTATATGTGGTATCTTAAAAAAAGGGGGGCACTATGAACTCATCTGCAAAACAGAAACAGACTCGCAGACATAGTAAACAATCTTATGGTTACCGGGAAAGGGGGAGGGAGGGGATAAATTTGGGAGTTTGAGATTTACAAATGTTACCCACTATATATAGAAATGGATTTTTTTAAAGTTTCTTTTGTATAGCACAGGGAACTATGTTCAATATCTTATAATGACCTTTAATGGAAAAAATAGAAAATGAATATATGTACGTATATGCATGACTGGGATATTGTACTGTACACCCGAGACAGGCACATTGTAATTGACTGTACTTCAGTAAACAAAAGAATTAATGAAATATAGCAAAAGTGACCTTAGAATTAGGCTTTCTTTAATGTCTGCCATTTTGCTGTTTTTTTTTTTTTTATTGGAGAATAGTCGGTTTAAATGTTGTGTTAGTTTCTGGTGTACAGCATAGTGATTCAGATATATATATATATATATATATATGTGTGTGTGTGTATGTATATATATATATTCCTTTCCATATTCCTTTTCATTATAAGCTGCTGCAAGATATTGAATACAGTTCCCTGTGCTATGCAATAGGACCTTGTTTATCTATTTTATATATACTAGTTAGTATCTGCAAATCCCAAACTCTCAATTTATCCCTCCTCTCAACTTTCCCCTATGGTAGCCAAAAGTTTGTTTCCTATGTCTGTGAGTCTGTTTCTGTTTTGTAAATAAGTTCATTTGTGTCCTTTTTTTTTAGATTCCACATATAAGTGATATCACATGGTATTTTTTTCCTCTTTTTGGCTTACTTCACTTAGTATGACAGTCTCTTACTAAGTTCATCCATGTTTCTGCAAATGACATTATTTTTCCCTTTTCTTATGCCTGAGTAGTATTCCATTGTATATGTATATACCACAACTTCTTTATCCAGTTATCTGTTGATGGACACTTAAGTTGCTTCCATGTCTTAGCTATTGTAAATGGTCTTGCTATGAACATTGAGGTGCATGTATCTTCGAGCTAAAGTTCCCTCTGGATATATGCCCAGGAGTGGGATTGCTGGATCATATGGTAATTCTATTTTTAGTTTTTAAAGGAATCTCCGTACTGTTTTCCACAGTGGCTGCACCAAACTACCTTCCCACCAGCAGTGTAGGAAGTTTCCCTTTTCTCCACAGCCTCTCCAGCATTTATAATTTGTGGACATTTGAATGATGGCCATTCTAACCCATGTGAGGTGTTACATCATTGTAGTTTTGATTTGCATTTCTCTGATAATTAGTGATACTGAGTATTTTTTCATATGCCTATTAGTAATTTGTATGTCTTCATTGGAGAAATGTTTATTTAGGTCTATGGTAAAGTAGGTAGCACAGAGAAATGTGGAAAGAAGAGATTATTAAATACAATAGTGTTGGGAACTTTAGATTAATAAAAGTAGAAAGACTTACACCTACATGACGGCCACACAAACATGAACTCCTAGTAGATTAAAGACTTAAATGCAAAAGCTAAAACTATAATGGGAATGAAATAAAATATGAAAGAATGTGTTCATGATATAAAAATACTTCATAATGAAAAATTTTGAAAACAAATCATAAGGTGAAAATTTGATGGAATAAATTATGCCACATTTAAGGATTTTTTTTTCTCATATAGAAAGCATTATCTACATACTCATCAAAAATGTCTATCTTCTTATACAGCTAGATTGGGGAACTGTGACTTACTCTGGCCAAAGGGCTCTAGGCAAAAGTGACATGTGTTACTTCTGGTAAAAGACACTTAGGAGACTGTGGTTAAATCATGCTCTGCATTGTCCCTTTCTCTATTTGATGGAGACCATGTTTAAAATGTCTGAGCCAACAGAGGGGACTTTTTTAAATCCCTAAGTCCCCACTCTGAGGGGATTCCTAATGGAGATTGGCCAGAACTGCCTCAAAATTTGGATAGTATTCTATATGTTAAGCCACTTCAATTTTGAAGTCATCTGTTGCTATAATATAGTCTATTCTATATTGACTATTTTAAAAACATCCACCACACAAAATGTTGATGTGTAGAAGATGATCTCCTGTCTGAAACCAAAAGCATAAATAACTGGAGTGAATAAATGAACTCCTACAAGTCAACAAGAAAGAATATAAGAAATCTGATAAAAAAAAAAAACAGTGAGCAAAGGACAGGAACATATAATTCAAAACAGAGAATCATCCAATGTCTAATAAATCGGTGATGCTCTAATTCACTAAGAAGATTGTCCTTGTAACTTTTAAAAATGAGAATGCTAAAGACAGAAAAAAATGGATAATGTCAAGTGTTAGGGTGAAGAAATACAGAAGTTTAATCCACTTTTATTGAGAGTTTAAATAGTTGCAGCCATTACAGAGAGCCCTTTTTCAGAACTCGGTAATTATGTGTGTAATTTGAGAGCTAGAAATTCCACACTTAGATGTATATTCCCACTCACTTCCGTATCTGCTTCTCATTTGTTTGTAATAGAAGTTGCCCATTCTCTGTGGAACAGATAATTAAAATGTAGTGGACTAAATTATAGAATTTTATGCGGGAAGTAGAAACAAAGACTAGATGTCTATATAGCAAACAGGCATAACATAATATTGTTTGAGAAAGAGATAAAAGACTTAGATACAGATATTAATAGCATTTATGGGACTTTAAAAATGTACAAAAGTATATTTTATACCACAATACATGTATATGTAAAGACATATATCGAATACAGTGTAGAGATGCCCGTGTGAGAAGAAACAACAGAACGATTGGAATGATGGCATCAAAATGAAAGAAAAGAGAAGAAAAAAAGAGGGAGTTCTTGATGTAGATAAAAATGATAATGGGGTCCGAGCAGAACAACATTATTAACTCAACATTCTGCAAGTAAGGCCAAAGAGATAAGAGATAAAAATAATAAAATATTGGGAAAATAAGAGTAATAAGAAGAGTTAAGAAATTCCCAAATGTGACCTTCATTATAACTTCATTATACCTTCATGGAAATAATATGAAAAAGGATGCTGATGGAAACAAGAGCAATCAAGAAAATAAACTCCATTTGATCCAGACTTTTATTCTGTTGTCTGAAGCACAAAAAGAAAGGCACTTACTCCTCCTTGTAATTCTGTGTTCAGTATCTTCACTGAATTACCCTCCCACATTATGAAAAGCCAGGAAGAAATATTTCTGTACTTTGAAATGTTCTTCTTTTTTCTTGTCTAATAACGGCACCAAGAGAGGGAAAAATATTTATTTAATGCCACACAAGGTAGACTGGTATTAAATATAGCTTTTTTTGACAAGGCTCATTTGTAGTCAATTTTCTTTTCCTAAATATGTTTATTAAAATGGAGGTACAATAATAATCAAGTCCTAGTGAGTCATCCACGCAAAATAAACTAGCTTGTGTGATGACATAAGGAAATACATTGTGAGACAGTTCGTGGGCATAATTTTGCTCAGATAATCAGGGAAATAGTCACCACAGGCTGGGAATGGAGTCCAAGTGCATAAATCCTCAGGGTTTCTAATTGTATCTAATTTTTCAAATTCTTAGATAGTTTGCATACTAAGTAAACATAAAGGGACAAGCCCAAATTTTATAACTTCTCATAGATGTAACATTGCTCATCTGTTGCAGTAAATTGCTCACAATTTTTTTTGACAATGCACAGTGAGATTTGTGACAATGGCCACTAACAAAAGCTTTTATTCTAAACAGTTTGCTAATTTTCAAAAGAGCCTTTTGAGCATGAAACTATATACCACCATTTCATTTTAGCTTTGGGTCAAGAAAAGGTCACTTTATGGGAATTATGGTTGATTACATGTTAACATTCACAGGAAGCAGACTATGGTTATTTTAGGATCAAGATGACAGCTATATGACATGATAATGTAGCTATATTGGGATGTAATTAAACTGCCTTTGTGCATTGAATGATAATTGAAATGAGACTGCTTGGCGAAAATTTGATGATGAGACATGAAAGAATTTGAAATGCTACTGACTCCAGTCTTACTTAGAAACACAAAATTTAACCCAGTCTGGTGGGAAGCATTTGATTACAAGTGTTAAGTGAACAACCAGTTAAAAATTGCTCCTCCCTTTTAAGTCAACAAACTGTACTAGGACAAGTGCCTTTCTTGAGACTAGGAAAACATTTCTCTACGTACAATTGAGCAAACAACATACAAACATTTTGCTCCAAATACCTCTCCATCGTAGGCACAGGGCAGGAAACCAGAACCATGGCCCAAAGAGGGCCTGAGCAGGACCCTGGGAGACACTCAGGCTGTTTATAGAGAAAGTCCACGTGGCCCTGGAATCAGAGGAGCCCCACAGGGTACTGCTCTTGCCATGTGAATTGTTTCCATTGACTTAGCATACTACAGATTATTTCAGTGGTTTTCATAAAGTTCAAATGTCCTTGCATCCCTGGAAGAAAGCAATTTATAGGGTGCAGATTATCCAATTCATGAAATAAATATTTTTCAATAATTTGTTACTTTTAATTGAATGCCTTCTACATGTAATGAGACTTTTGTTTATTTTTAGATATGTATTCCTGAAGAATATTTTTCTTTATTCTTAAAACTCAAAAATTCTTTATTCTTCAAACTTAAAGATGATATATGTTATTACATATATATGGCTATCTATGTCTATGTAGTTCAAGGATAATATAAGGATTACAAGAATTGTACTATAATTTCTTATATATATATAATGTTTGTTATATATATACTTTATATATATATATATTTTGATAGGTTTTTGATGCAAGGATATATATCTATATGTATATAGTTTTTTTTTTTTAAATTGAGGTATAGTCAGTTTACAATGTTGTGTCAATTTCATTTGCAGCAACATGGATGGCCCTGGAGAAGGTCATTCTAAGTGAAGTAAGCCAGAAAGAGAAGGAAAAATACCATGCGACATCACTCATATGCGGAATCTAAAAAAAAAAAAAAAAAAAAAAAAAGCCAAATGAACTTACATATGTATGTATATAGTCTTTTTCCACTGCCATTGCATCAAACAAAGTGGTTGGTTTTGCTCTAAAGATTTAGGTATTGCTGTTTATCCTGCTCACTTGTTTGTTTCTCTGGCAGTTACTTTCTGCTTCCTTCTCCAGACTCTGATAATCTATATAAACTGGATTACATCCCTTCCTTCTACAGTTATCATCTTTTTTGATCATTTTCTTCTCTTTGTTCTTTTTCTTTTAGTTTTAAAGAACTTCTCTAGTTATTTCTCAACATCACTGGTACAATTTTCTCCGATATAATAAAATACATTCTCTCTTGGTACCCTTTAATGAACACTAATTTGTTACTGTGTTTTTACTTACCCTTTTTCTCATTATCTCTATTAACACCTATTAATTTCATTCTGTATCTCAACAAGGAAGTTCCATTTTTATCTCAGATTTTCTCTTATGTAATAAGGTTTTTATTATTTTATTTGATTGAAGACACAGCATATGTATTGAAAATATTGTTCTTTTTTTTGTAGAAATCCTTTACATATTTATAAATTCTTCTGAAACTTAAGGTCAATATTTTACTTTTTGTTGTGGTTGTTACCTAAATAATGTTTTCTCCCTTTATATTCACCCTTGAAAGAAAGATGACTTATGTATTTTCAATGTTTGTCACCAACAGGTGTGTGTAATCCTTTAGAAACACATGGCATATCACAAGAAGCATCTTTGCATTTTTGTGCTAGAAGATATATGTCAGTAAAGCTCTCGTGGTCTAGATAGACATTTTTCCTTCTGCTACTATTTCCTAGTCCTCAGAATTTAAAGAAATGAGTTTCTGCATAGGTTATAGGAAGTAAGTTATAGTTCTCCAGAAATGGTGCATTAAATAATATATTAATTACCAGAGTATTCAGCTACTGCAGTATGTTTTGTAAACCTCTGCCTGACTGTACATCCAGGATGATCTCTTTCTGCCTATGGGCATATCCCTGAGTTTTTAGGAAAGAATGAAGGGTCTCAGTGTTTTTCTTTTAATTTTAAATTTTATCATTCAGAATTTTAAATAGAATGGATAATTTATTTTTTAAATGATACTGGTTCTTCCATAGTCAGTCTCAAAAACTAAAGAAAGGCCCACTTTGTCAAAGTCTGGTATCATAAAATGTGACTGATATATTTCTAAAAGTTAAAATAAGAGTTCCCTCATCCTTGAAGTTTCCCAAAATCATTCTTTGACTTCACACAATGAATAGTTCTTTCCCTAAGAAAAACAGCATTATTAAGTTATCTTAAGTAATTGAAAAGGAAGACTATCTGAGTTGCAGGAAGTCCAGAGTAAAATAAAATCATATGAAGTAAACTAAACTCATCTTATAAATACTGTATGTGTAGACTCTTTTGACAATGGCTTTTGTTGATTTGGTAGGAAAGTAATAGAATAGGAGTTTGTGTCATTGTCTTGAGCAGAAAAAGTCTGTAGCAATTTGCAGAATTATTTTATTTTTTAATCCTATGCTTTACCAAAAAAGACACTCCCATGTTATTTTTAAAAGATAACATGTCTTGAATAATAAGACACCTGGCCAAGGTTTTGTTCTTTTTTGTTGGATTATTGTTTGGAAGTAGAAAGAAAAGCCCTTTATCTGCCAGACTTGGACTTCTGCCCTTGACAAAACCCTACAACAACCAACAGCAACAGTGAATGTGAGACACAGAAAGATGTGAAAGACAGGTTTCATCTGTGTGTAAGTCAATGAATCATAACGTCTTCAGAGTAGGGAAACTCTGCACTGAGACTCTGGAGGTAAATTTTTTTCACATTTTGAGTTTTGGATACTGATTATCTGTTTGTATGGCCAACCCTAAGACTGGTTAAGTTGACAAAATTTATCTCTGAAATCTTTCTTTGACTCTTTCTGAGCTCTTCTTTTATTGTAGTCACACTCCAGAGACTTGGTCTACAAAATTTTCACTTCCTCAATTCTCTCTACCAGGAGAGAAAACATCACAATTAAAGAAATATAAGCACCATAGTGTGAACTGCTTCAGTGGTAATTTCCCACGTTCCCTACAACCATTCTCCAGGAATCTTTGGTGAGAATTATATATGTCATGCAGGAGACAAAGTGGAATAAAGCAGATCTGGGTTAAGACTTAACATTTTATTTTTACAGAGCAAAATTTAAAAATTACTTAAGTTTAACCATCATCAGTTTTTAATTTAATTAACTTCCTTACTATTATCAAAATTAAGTGACAAAACAACATAAAGGAAATAATTGGTTACTTAATAGGCACTCAAAATTATTTACCTATTTTTAAATAACTTTTAAATGTAGAACTAGGAAGCCTGAAAGGGAATATACGGGCAAGTAGGTAATTATATAATCTGCTTATGTATAAGGTCACCCTCATTTTTAAACACTGGGAATCCTAAGCAATTATTTTAAGGAAAAGGATTTTTCCACTTTCTTGCTAGTTCCAAAATAAAAACTTCTATCATCTTGGGAGAATTTGGAAAGTATATTCTTCTCTCTCTTTAATAATTTACTCTTCTAATTGAAAATAAGTGACAGAAATGTATCTGTTCAGGAATTATGGGTTTTTTTCCCTTAATTACCTAGATATTATATAATAAAACAGTGACACCATTAAGTCCTTCATGAGTAGATGCTGCATTGGACTAGATCAGAAGTTTTAAAATATTTTAGCTGTAAATTCTTTGTTTTAAATATGAAATGTTATTTGTAATCACCTATATAAAACAGATAAGAAATGGCTGAGTAGTTTGGGGTGTTACACTATTACATCACCCTATGGCCCTTGAGTTCCTTCCATGGAAAATGCTTCTTGCCTTTCATATAGAATAGCAGCAACAACAGAATTGAGTAAGAGAGGGACAAAAAAGTACAAATAACTGTATATTTTTCTTATTTTGGATCTTATTTTCTCAGGTCACCATTTTCTTCATCTCCATGACAATTATAAATAACTAAAACCATTAACAAGTCAAGCAGTAAGCCTTATATACTTTACTTCTGGAAATCACAAAACTCTGAAAAGTAAGCAATATTATAAGCTTTTAAAAATTATTAGTAATGAAGAAATGAGAGCACTACACATTTTATCCAAGCCACAATTCACAAATTATTACAATAAGTAAAAGCAAACATTTTGGGATCTGTATTGTTCTATATGTAGTGGAATAATTTTACCAAAATTGTTTAGTATTTAATTGAAAAAAATTGAAGTATTTCATTCTTCAGCATTTCCTTCTGCAGCATAATTCTTCAAAAGTTCTTTTATTGCTACTTTTTGACTTTTCAATTCTTGACACTTTATATTACAGAAACACCCCCGATGTAATAACCATAATCCCATACCATCAGAACAGTTACTGCCATTTCTGTAACTCATTACTCAGTATCCAGGAGGTGGAAATTATATCCCATCACCCGAAATCTAAACTGGTAATGAAAGCAAAGGACACAAATTACCACATTCTCTGTGAATTTTTATGAAATTGATTTGTGTTAAAATACATGTCTTCTAGAGCGACACACTGTCTCATGAGCTAAAACCTACCTTTTTCACCCCTCTCACTTTCCTCTTAAAAGGAGCTGAGTCTTTTCCCCATTATTTCCATCATCATAAAGAAAGTTTGGAATGTTTTAACATTCCTCTGGCTCCACACTGCCTGCCAACTACTGCTCCTCTTACAAAAATCTCAAGTACCTCTCCCTAATCCTTGTCACAATTTTCTATTAACTTTAGACCCACAAGTTGCTATTTCAAAAGATTATTATACCTGACTCACTTTATCAACCTCATAAGCTACCATCATCAGAATATAACCATCATCAGAACCAGACATATGTTTAGATCCTGTAATTTAATGTGTTTTTTTAATCATCTTTCTATTTTGCATATGGCTTTGCATATGGCTACAAACTGGATGAAGACTTTCATGCTACAATCCACATTCTGAAATTTGAAATTTCTCTGATCACAACATCCTTCTTTTACCCCCATTCAATCATTGCTTTGAATTCAAACTTCGCTTTGAACCCAGGAAATCCATCCATTTATTACCTCTGTTTAAGTATAACAGTCTTCCAGTTCCTTTGTGCTTTCAATTCCTTTTTTTTTTTTTTTTTCCAGATGGTTCAGCTCCACTCTCACCAGAATTCCATATTCCTGTGACCTTCTGCTGCAGGTGCTCTTGCCAGTTCCTAAATGTGGTTGAAACCAATGATCTGTTTGTGTTATCTGGGTAAAATTATGTAATCTAGAAAAAAACTGATAGTTTCTAACCTCAGATAGACCCTTAACTGTTACTTGGTGGTACTTTTCACTAATTTCTAGTTTGTTAAATTTTCTATTTTCCTATGTGGCTAGACTCAACCACTTCCTTTTACTCAGCCAAGCAAAAACAAACCAAACAGTTTAGCCCCATTTAAAAAATAAGCATAAGAGACATCATCAACATAACTATAGGTTCACTCAGAGAAGGAGTCTTGGAGACAGAGGTGCTGCACCGCAAGCCAAGGTAATCCTGTCCATTTCTGTCATTGCCCCCAAACCCTCCCATTTCCTCTGAAACTTGTAACCTTATTATCCTCTCTCTTTTTTACCCTTACCACTTGTCCCTTTCAGTCATCCAAAAAATATATTAAAATGTTCCTTTTTCAAAAGAAGTCAGTATTTCAAATTCTCCCTTAAATGAGGGGAAAGTGGAGTAACATGACACACCCTACTTCAGCCAAGTGACCAAAGTCAGCATCAGCGGTCATACATCATGCTGATAGCATGTAACCTCGATACGATGTAATAAAAATGACGTTACCTCTGTGATCTGCCTTCCCCCAAATTATAATTCTGGTCTAATCATGAGAAACCATACTCCTCATACTGCAAATTCATCTCAAACAAGAGAAGTCAGAGAAATTGTCACAGTCTAGAGAAGACTAAAGAGACATGACAGCTAAATATAATGTGGTATTCTAGAAGAAATCCTGTAACAGAAAAGGGACATTAGATAAAAAGTAAGCAAACCTGGATTAACTACAGTTTTTATTTAATGAAAATGCATCCATGCTGGTTAAGCAACTGTAACTAATTATCATCATGATGTGAAATATTAATAATATATTAAACTATGTGTAGGGAGTATATGGTGTAGGGAGTATTTGTCCTGTCTGCTTTTTTTCTTTTTTTTGGTAAATCTAAACATTTAAAAAAATGAAATCTATTAAATTAAAATAAAAAAAGGAGACCAGGAGTTAGGTAGATGGAGTTGAAACAATCACCTGTATTAATAATAAAGCTTATATTCACATTAGCAGTTGCAGCTTAAGTGTGTGGTCATCATATAGCTCCTGATTCTAAACTCCAGAAATTGTCAGAATAACCAAAGAGATGGTTACAATGGAAAAACCTAGGCTTCCCCATGTTGAGGTACTTCTGTGCAACTTACAGCTTGAAAGAACAGAGTTGAGCAGACCAGAGTTGCTTGTTCTGTCGGAGCAGCTGGCTCTCAAGGGTTAGGAAAGCAGAAAAGGGTCTGATCTGTACATACCAGTTTCTGTTCTCATGGATGACTCAGGAATTCAACAGGAGAGGGTGGAGTGAGAACGTTTACCTACAGGATTAGGATTATAACTAGTCAAGGTATCTTGACATAGAAACAACAGACAGAGTGGGATTTCCATCTAAGAGAGGAATATTTTGAGAGAAAAGTCTCATGACATGTCCAAGTTTTACATATCTATATAGTTCCTAGAGAATTTCTGACATGAGTTCAGTGGCAGAACCGAAACAGTGAAGACAGCGTCATCCTCCTAGAAGTGTGAATTTCATCCTTAGACAGACAGTCCTTATCAATCCTGTGGGCAGCAAACTTCCTAGAAGACAGATTTCTTGCACATTCCCATTTTCATCAACTACAGTCTGAAACTGAACCAACACCAACCCATCAAGTTACTATTATCATACAAGAAATTCATTTTATTTTTAAACAAGTTATTTTCCTCAATCTATAATAGTATATATTGATTGATAACAATTTGGAATTTAGAGAAAAATTAAAAGTATTAAAGTAAACAAAAACTTCAGCTGTAATCTGATCTCCAAAGGATGATCAAAACTAAAACATGGATCTTTTGCCTTCTTATGTTTTCTTCCCCTAAATTTGTTTCCCCTCCGATCTTCTTTTCCAAACACAGAAATATTTGTAAAGTGCATTTATAGCAAAAGTCTCCAATTCTACTCCTTCCACTAAATTTTGGGCCCAATTCATCCAGTTTTTTTGGCTCACCTGCGATTTTGTCAAAACTGCCCTTATCAGGGAAATCAAATGACATTTCCATTACCAAATTTATTAGGTAGTTGTTATTTCTCATAATTGAATTATGAACAGGTTTTACATGGTTGAAAGCTAACTCTCCCTTGACATAACTCCTTGAAATAATTCCTCTCTTGGACTGAAGTCAATCTTGGTTTTCAACTTAATTCCTCAGCTGTTCCTTTCCATAGTCTAATGTTGGGTCCTTCTCATCTCTCCAAATTTTAAGGTTTGACAAGACCTCCACCTTAAACCTCTTCTCTATTTATCACATGCTCACTAGATAATCTTGTCTGCTATAATGTCTTTATATATAATCAGTATACTTAAAATATCCTAATATACATCTAAAGTCTGTCTGCTGTCAACCCAACGTCTCTACTAGGTCTATGATTCATTTCAAGCATCTTCTTTTATAAAGTGTGACTGAGGTAAGGTTTAAGATTAATTTTTTTATGGGTATGGATATCCAGTTTTTACAACATCATTTGTTGAACCTTCCCTGGTAAATTACTTTGCCACCTATAATAAAAAAAATCAATTGACCACATATGAATGAACTGTTTCTGTGTTCTCTATTGTTTTCCATTGATCTACATGTTTATTCTTATATCAGTATCACAGTAGATTACAGTAGCTTTATACTAAGTCTTGAAATTAAGTAATATAAGCCCTACAACTTGGTAATTGTTTTTCAAATTATTATCTTATTGTTGATTCTCTGCATTGCCAGATGAATTTTTAAATCAGCTTATATCTATACAAGAGATGGATGATATTTGAATCTCAATTTTATTAGAATTAAATTTTATTAAATTTGGGGTGAAATTAACATTTTAACAATATTGAAACTTCTGAACAGACACATAGCATATGGCTTCATTTATTAAAATCTTTAGCTGCTCTCAACAGAGTTTTATATGTTTCACTGTTAAATATATCTCTAGTACTACATAGTTTCGAATGTTATTGCTTTATTAATAACAGTATCCTTTTGGTTTTGGCATATGAAAATGTAAATACATTTTAATTGGCTTTGTATCAAATGAATTAGGTGATTTACTTATTAGTCTTAATTGCTCCATTTGTGGATTGTTTATTTTTTATGTAAATAATCATGTCATCTAGGGATAAAATTTTTCTTCTTCCTTTCAAATATGCACGTATTTTTTTTCTTAACTTACTTCAGTGGCTAGATCCTCTTGTATAATGTTTAATAAAAATGGTGAGAGTGGATATACATGTTTTGCTGCAATGTTAGGTGATAAGGCTTCAGTCTTTCATCATTAAGTACAACTTGACTTTAACTGTGAGCTTTACTTAACATGACAGTTAAAAGGATAAGACAGTTCTGTTCCTACTTGGCTGAGTGATATTACCACGATTGGCACTGAATTTTCCGTTATTTATTTATTTTTTCAGTTGAACATAGAATTTTTTTTCCTCTTCCATTTTGACCAAATGGAAAATTATAATGATTTGCCTCCAAATGTTAATCCAATCTTTACTTCCTGGGAGGTGGGAGGACTCATGTGTTGATGTTCTCTTGTCTGTTGATGTATTTGTCTGTGCTTCCTTTAAGCTTTTGGCAGCTATGTTTATGAGAGATGCTAATCTGTAATTTTATTTTATTATATTGTATTTGCCTGATTTAAGATCAAGATTATACTTGTCTCATAAAATGAAAAAGGATATATTTTATTCTCTTCTATTTTATGAAAGATTTTATGTAATTTTTTTTATTAAATGTTTTATAGTATTCACCTGTAGGGTCATTTTGGCCCTGGAGTTTTCTTTAATGATAAGCCTTTAATTATGAATTAATTCCTTAAACCAATATAGGACTATTAAGATTGTATTTCTTCTTTACTCAATTTTGGTAAATTGTATCTTTCAACAAATTTCTTTCTTTCATCTAGATATTAAAATATATTGGTAAAGTTATTCATATGATTCTCTTAGTTTCTTTTTAGTATTTATAGATTTTATAGCATCATCTCCCTTTCATTTCTGCTGTTCGTAATCTGTTTCCCATCTTCCTTTTTTGACCAATTGACAAATTTTCAAAGAACCAGCTTTTGAATTCAAAGATTTTTTTTAATAATTTGTCCATTTTCTCTTGCATTGAACGGTGCCATTATCATTATTGCTCCCTTCCTTCTACTTATTTTGGGTTTAATTTTGTCTTCTTTAGCTAACTTATTATTGTGTTTATTTATTTTAAGCTTTTATTGACTTTTAAAGTAAGCGTTAAAATTACAAAGTTTCTTTAAGTGCCGCTTAAGTTGCATTTCACAATTTTTATATTATGGTTATTGCATTTTTCACTATTTTCAAAATATTTTGTAATTCTCCTTGTTGTTTTTATTTTTTACCAAAGTTCTATTTTGAATTACACTGTTTAATTCCTAAAAATTTGTGTATTTTTGCTGTTATCTTTTGTTACAGTTTTCTATGTGGTCGAAGAATAGACTTCAAAGAATATAATCTGTATGATTTAATTCTAGTAAGTTGTTAACAGTACACACCAGTTGGCTTCAAAGCATTCCAGTGCACTTGAAAATGACATATATTTTGCTGCTGTTGTGTGGGTAGCCTGATATTCTGCTTACTTGCTTATCAGTAACTGAAAGATGAGTATCTAGATCTCCAACTATACTTGTTGGCAAAGATAATTTCAACATTTCTGTATGAAAACCTGAAAGCATGGAGTTTCCAAGTGAAAGGAAAGGAAGAGAGTATAGTAGGATTGGGTTTGAAGGTAGAAACCAAAAAGAGTTCAGTTTTGACGTACTGAGTTTATAAAGTAGACTTCCAAGTAAGGAAGTTGAGTAGTCAGGTACGGAGTCAAAAATGTGAGAAAACTATCTAGCCTGAGCTGGGGAGTTATTGGCATGTGAATGGCATTTAAGACCAGAAGACTAAAGCATCAGGTTTGTTAGGAGAGCTAGACAAGAGAAGAACAAGGACTGAGCTCAAGGGCATGTCCACCCTAAGAGAAGAAGTGAAAGACAAACACTGTATGAGATCACTTGTATGTATCTAAAAGATAAAGCAAATGAATATATATAGGAAAACAGAAACAGATTCACAATATAAAAAACAAACTAGTGGTTACTAGAGGGGAGAGGGGAGGGAGGAAGAGCATTTTGGGGTATGGATTAAGAGATACAAATGACTATGTATAAAATAGGTAAGCTACAGCATATATTGTATAGCACAGGGAATTACAGCCATTATCTTTTAATAACTTTTAATGGAGTATAAACTAAAAATATTGAATTAGTATGCTGTATACCTGATTTACAATAAGATAAATCAACTACTCTTCAATTTAAAAAAAAAAAAACTGAAATGAGAAAAGATTGAGAAGAAGCCTTAAAAGAAAGCCATAAAAGAAAAAGTAAGAGAATATATTGAAAATTGCTGTGCATTAATGTCCCACATCAGAAAGTAAGTGTATCTAATCTAACAGTGGAAATTTCTGAATTATATCTTGTTTCCATTGATTGCCTTCATTAAAGCGCTCCTTGTCTGTCAGTTGGGATTACGACAGAAGTTCTCTGCTGGCCTCCCTGACCCCAGTTTCTTATTCTGCACATGATCATTCTTGCTGTAGCTATGTAGTGAGTAGTTTTTTAAAAGTATTCATCTACCTATAAGTCTTTGAGAGAGCCTTATTGTCCATAAGATAAGTTTCAATATCCTTAGTATGGTTTTCACATACTGTGCAATCTACTCCTCAGTTATCATCAAAAGTCTCATGTCCGTCTCTTATCTGTACCCACCCATGAAGCTCTAATATGTATTTATCTTTGACAATACTTCTGCCTGCAACACATTTCCATTTTTGGAGCAAAACTGATTTGTACTTATTCTCAATCTCAATCCAAGTGCCATGTCTTCTAGAAAGTCTTTCTTGCTATTGCAAGGCCAAGATCCCCAATAATTTTTTTAATAACTCCATTTGAAGGTTGTTGTAGGTTGGAATCATGTCCCCCTACGAATAAAGACATTGGTGTCTTAACTTCCAGTATATCAGACTGTGATCTTATTTGGAAGTAAGGTATTTACAGAAATAACCAAATTAAAATGAGATTTGCATCAAAGACCCATTAGAGTGGGTCTTAATGCAGTATAACTGTGTCTTTATAAGAAAGGGGAATGTGAAACACACACACACGGAACACAGTTTTTGAAGATGAAGGCATAGATTGGAGAAATACTTTTTCTGCATGCCAAGGAACATCAAAGAGTACCAGCAAAAGTAAAATAAAATAAAATAAAATAAAGTAAATCCTACTGCCTCACTACAAAAATAAAAAAAAAAAAAAACAAGAACAAAAAAAGACCACCAGCAAGCCACTAGAAACTATGCAACAGGCATAGAAGAGACTCTCTCTCATGGCCCTCAGAGACAACCGAGCCTACTTGACACCTTGATTTCGAACTTCTAGTCTCCAGATGATGTGACAATAAATTTCTGTTGCTTAAAGCCACACAGTTTTTGTGGGACTGTTACAGCAGCCCCAGGGAGCTAATGCAAGGATAGTAACCTGTTTTTAGTGATTTATTTTTGTACCGACTTTCTCCATGCTGATGTGGACAGGCAGCATAATGTAGTCGTCATTGACCCACCAGCATCTGATGGATATGTTATTTTTTTGGTGGATAGCTATCCACATAAATGATGCAAAGAGAGTATTTGTGTGTATCAGCATGAAGTCCTAAAGATACTTCTCTTGTTCTTACGTTAGACGGAATACATCTATGGAAAAATAAAACAATTAGAATTTTGTGGGATTATTTGACTGCAGTTATCTTTTAAGCATTAAAACATTGTTTTGTGGCTACTTTAATGTCTATGGTGTAGACTTCATGTTTAATAGCAATATTCAGAGTTCACATTTATAAAAATTGGCCTTGTCAACTTCTTAACAAAGGAAAGGGCTATGATTTAATCTCTCCTGCAAGGATTAAGTAAGAAAACAATAAACTGGAAACTAAGAAGTTAAGAAAGAATAGAAAACAAGTAGCTAAACAGAAGTAGTATAAATATTAAAAAGACTGAAGCAAAGAAACAAGACTAACATCAAATACACAAGGACTGGGTGCTGCAATCTTTTGGTCGGGGAGTGGAGAGTTGAGATGTGGACAAGGGAGGGTGGAGTACAGTCTGAATCCTTATTTAGTTCTATTCTGTCCCTATGTGTAGTCTTCGTGGGTAGAAATAAAGTTAAATGATCCTATGTTTGAATGCAAGAAGCTGGAAGGACTCTCTGGTACATAATCATGTCCCTACTTCACTATGTCAAGAAAAGTATTCATTTGTTTGGCAAATAATCTAGGATCTAATATGTGCCTACCACTTTCCTAGGCATGAGGGAAGCAGTAACCTTTCCTCACATCATTTATATTCTCATGGAGGAAAAATGCAAAGCAAGAAAGTAAAAGAATACATTTTATAATGCTACATGCGATGGAGAAAAAGAAATCTGGGTTGTCAGAGAATAAAAGGAGGAGGGTGGATTGCATTTTTAGGTAGAGGAGTCAGGGAGAAGACTTCAGTAAGACTACATTTGAGTAGAGACATAAGACAGTTGAGGAATGGAGCTGTCTTAATCTTTTTAGAGCATCAACATCTCAGCTAGAAAAGAAAATGAGTGCAACAGAACCTTAAGCAGGAGTTTACCTTACATGACTGAGGAAAGATAAGACAGGAGGCCAAAGGAGTTGAGTTGGAGCTGAAGGAGAGACGTGAAGTCAGAGAAGCGATGGTGGAATTAAACTGTGTAGGTTACTACAAAGATCTTTGCTGTTACTTTTGAAAATAGACTGAAATTGGTCAAGGTGACATAGGCAAGTGAGTACTGCAGTGATACAGGTAAAAGATGATGGTGGTAATTGTTTTCCAGTGCTTTTCCTGCAAGAACAGTGTGCCTCAAGCATAGAGTTAAAACTACATCTAGGAACTGGCAATAATTCACTTGTGGTCAATAGTGGTATTTTTTTTTTAATCCCATTCATGTAAGTCTCAGAAAACAGTGTAAGCTGATAACAATTTCAGCTAGCTTCTTTTCAGAGATAATTCACTTGAGATTTGAAAGGCATTTAGTGCTGAACACATCACTCCATGGACTTATTAATTGACAGAGCCACACAGGTCCTTAGAATGCATTTTGGCTTAGGCTCCTACCCCTACATAGCTCTCTACAAGAGGAATTTATAGACCTCACTTTCCTCTTTGGATTCTGTGGTTTCCTCTTGAATTTGCACTTGTCAAAAAGGCTATTTTCTAAATTATGGAGCTAAATGGATGCTATTAAAGAACCAGCATTAATGGAACAAAGCTCTGTATGACTTCTTAAACTATCTTATTTGGTCAATAACAACTTTTATAAAACCTATAGGATCTTTCTTAAGAAATGTCTGAAAACTACTGTTAAGAAATAAACAAGGAAGATGAATCCTATGTACTAATAACCTCTTCTAAACTCTAATTATTCATATAAATAGAGTATTTTTTCTTCCTACCTGACCTGTACTTTTTTTTCTTTTTTACCATTAGAAATCCATCTTTTATATCTATTTTCTGAAATGCCACATCTTTCTGGGCTATTACAGTCTGACATCTACTTTTATAAAAGATCAACCACCCTTCATGCCGCATTGAAAAGTGGTCTCTTTGACTGTAGTCAAAGGGAAGATGTTCACTTTAATGAGAGTACCTTCAAACTCTGAGCCCCATTTTTCCATGTAAAATGTTTCAGTGCGTAAATACTAAACCTAAATTTGTGTGGAAACATAGAACCATTGTATTTTCACCCTTCCCATGACCATTCATCGGTCACATCAAAAGCCATCTTTTATATGGATCACATTGAGCACTCGGTTTCCTATCTTCCAAGAAGAAAATAAACTCAAAGTAAAAAGTAAAGAAGAGCCTGGGAAAGTGGTGACAGAACTAGCGAGTTTGCTAATAATGACATCAGTCAGTATTATTGCTGAACATGGATTTTTTTGTGTTGGAGTATTCATGAATGTGGACTCACAGACCCTGAAGGATCTTTGGTCGGCAGATGGAGGCAGTGGTACTGCCTCCTTGCATCAATGAGTGAATTTCCTTTGTCACATCATGCAGTATTACTTACATGGAAATACCTATTTCTTCATGCTGGTACATCATATCACCTTCCACTAGAGACTGTTGCTACATGGGAATGGATGAAATATTTATTGAGGACTAAGTCCATGAAAAAAAAAATACAAGCCTGATTTTGCCATTCCTCTCCTTCAGGTGCTGTATCATTAAAAGAATGACAAAAATGTTTCAAAATTCTGCATAATTGGACCCTCACCTTGCTTTCCAACTTTAACTTTTATCACAATCCATTTGTTCTCTGTGTTCCAAGGCCTTCTGTCAATTATATAACCATATCACTTTCTCTCTGTTCCCTTGGGGCCTGGGCACATGCTAGTCTCTCTTCAAATCTGGTGAACATTTTTCATCTTTCTAACATCAAGTTATTCCTTCAGGGAAACCTTAGATGACTCTTTAACTACGTCAGATTATTTTGCTGTGCGTTCTTCTTATATATCAGATTTTGCTCACTCTAGCATTAATCACTGTTGTAAAATTCATGTGATTATATGATTAATGTCTCTCTCTGCTACTAGCCTTTAAGCTCCATGACCATGGATCATGGTCCATGGTCTACTTTTAGGACCATGGACCATGTCTACTTTTATTTGTAATTTCATTCCCAGCATTGAGGACTATTATTTAACCAATACCTGTCAGTGAATGAATGAATCAGTCCAAGAACAAATGATAAATCTGCAAGATAGGAGAATCTTTATTTTACAAATAAGAAAAATGTAACTTAGAGAAGTGCATTATTTCCCCTCAGATCTTATAATTAGTAATGACACATTTGACTCCAGGTGTATCTGATTCCAAATGTACACCTTCCCACACAAAAACAGGTAAGTAGTAATGGCTATCATAAAAATGCATGCTGGACAGAGTAAACATGGACTCAGTTTTTTAGAATCCTTAGAAAAGACATCTCAGCTTTTCTTTATATATATAGATTCCATTACTTAGAGGACTGACACAAGGAATCCATAAAAACTCAACAAAGTGAAAATTACCATCAAGACATTGCCAACTTTGGAATTCAAAGAATAAGACAAATACAAAAATAATTAAAAAAAATTTTTTTGCAAACAAAAATTCTCTTTAATACATTGAGGATAGTTTAAAGGATAGTTCAATTCTTCCTCATGACTCCTGAATAAACTTTTAGGAACTGTGAATGGATTGATTGATGAAAACTAGTTTTCCCACTCATCAATGTAAATTCTTTGACAGATTACTGAATTGAATTACTTAGCAGAATAGTTCTGTTTCGTATCTGGCCAGCCATCTTTTCTCCTGGGCATTCTTTTAGCTCTCTGTTGTCATAATAATCTAATTCAAACTAATTTTCATGTGCTCAGTGCCTTCTACATTTCTGACTTATTCTAGTTCTCTACTTTTTTTTTTTTTTAATTCCCATAGTTTGTAACCACAGAACATGAAAAAATTATTCAGTCAAATTTTCACTTGTCACCATGAAGGCAGAAAAAGATGGAAGCCTTGGACACTTATTTTTTTCCCTACTGAATTTAGTGTGTTTTTGGTAGTATTTTGTGTATTTAGTGTATTTGAAGGCTCATCCCCTTCATTAGTAGATGGCCCACTTTATGTTAAGCTCTTTTCTTAGATAAACTTACTCTTCTTGGTGTCTTTTCCTCAAAGCCTAAATACAACGTTCCACATATCTAACAAATCCCTTTTTATCCTGAAACTGTGACTTACATTATTCAGAGCCCTGCCACTAAAATACCACCTCCTTCACATTATTTCTGGCAGTTAGAAAGTTGAAATATTTTCCACCACAACTACACCACCAAAGATGGTAAGAAACTTGTAATACTTCAAAATATATCAATGCACCTAATATACTGCAACTGTTGATTGTTTCCAGGGAGTTATTTTTTCAGTAAAACTTGATAAATTAAGGACAGACTTATACTGTGTGTATCTCCTCTGAGACTACGAATGCCTTTGAAATATTGAACTAAGCAGAATATAATTAGAAAGGCAGACTTCTCTTCAAAGACCCCAAAGATGTTTCAACTTCAAATATTATAAGGCATCTCTGACTGGTTTCTTAATGTCTACCTCTGTCAATCTTCACATCCAACAAGAGCGCTCTTTTTGAAACACAAATCTAAAATTCTCCTGGTCCCTGCATTCTTCCCGCATTCAAAACATTTGAATAATTTATAATTGCTCTTAGGCAAAGCCCAACATGCTTAATATCTCACACCATGCACTCCCACGTGCTCTCTGGGGTCTGTCACACCGTCCTTTTTCAGTTACTGAATACTTGTTACTTCTTACAGTAAAGCCTTTACATATGATGTGTCCTTTTCTTTGAAAGTTTCCCCTTCATCACCACCATTTATGCAAGACCATCTTTTCTTCTTTCAGATTAATTTGATGATGATTTTTGTTAATCTACTTAGGCATGCACATCCAGTTTTCGAGCCCTTAGCACATTGTCTTGCTATTTGCTATCTCTACCACCTACATCTTTTTTCTTACTTGTTACTCATAATGGGAAACTAGTGGAGTATATCTCCTTTGTCAGCAAGATTCATTTCCTGATTGGTGTCCAAGTAAAAGTGGGTGCCTAGTACCCAGCTACACAATAATTTTGCCCTCTAGCAGTTGTATAGTTAAGGGGATTACTGTTTCCCACAACATCCATTTTCACGTGTGCTACAGAAGACAGTCTTTTAGTGTTACTTGTGCTGTTACCCTGAGTCAAGAACTGTATAGTCAAAAACAATAAAAGCTTTATTATTTTACTCTATTTGAAGGTGAGTAAGTTATCCTGCCACTAGGTTATGAGTGTTTACAGAATACACAAGGGTCTTGGGCCAGAGACAAAGGACAGAGCACAGATAGCATTAGAAGTAGCAAGATCATCAGTGTCTCCTTATGCTTGGTCCTCAAGCCACTATTCCCACAGGGTCACATGAGGATGGCAATGTAACACAGATCACAGGTAAGAAACCCTGACCTCAGGGAAACTACATATTTTATAACAAGCTTGTTGTTCTTTAGTGCAGAACTAGACCATCTCAGCCTTCTAGGGCTCTGTAAGCAAACCAGACCTTTGCTCCAGACAGAAGCATTATCTGTTTTCTAAGGTTGTTCATTATACAAATATCTTTAGAAAAAGTCAGGAATACTAGCTGCCAGTGCCCCTACACACAACATGAGCAAAATGTTAAAGATCTGTGTGGAAAAATCCATGTCTCCCAACAATATGCATTCTTCCTTTTTATGCCATCTTTTATACTATCTTGGCTTCTGTTGAATTTTCCTGCTCCATCAGCCACTTATTAATTAATATGAGTGATAAAATAACATGATTAATATAAGACCAGATTGTATAATTTTTATTAGACCTCATTTAATTAAAAATTCTGTCAATAGGACACCAAGCAACTGAATGAGGGCAACGTTCACTATTGACATCAAACATGATCCTCAGATCCCAAACTCAGACAGTTGAACAAATTCCATAAACTATCAGGGTCTATATTAAATATCCAGATGGCTCTTTCCTTACATTCTTATACTGACCTTTTCATTTTCCCTGAGGCATTAATCTGAGAACAGAAGTATATATTAGCAATTACACTGACTTTGCCTTGGCACACAAGAATGCCTAGGGCAATTCTAGCCTCCATAAAATATCCTAGGACAGTGAGTTGACACTGATGTGAACGTTTTGGGGGGACAAAGTCATGTCACTTCAGCTAAAGTCAGAGATAAATTTTATACTATTTTTTCTAATTGGATGACTCCCATCATAGAGATGATTGGCTCTGTATAGGTGTCTGGTCAATTTCATGCCTCTGGAAGCTCCCCTGGATGATCAAGGGTAGTCTCATTTGGAGACACCTCTGTAGTCATCTGAGAGTTACATAGTCTATTGGTATTTTTTTTAATAGTTGAAAGTCTCTTACAATCTCTGCTAAACTATACATTACCATAATGTGGAGAGAAAAGGAAGTTAATGACAAGAAGTGTAGTATTGGGGTTGTACACAGTGTAATTGGAAAAAGACGGGCATTTATAGTTATTGAGATCCCAGGTGGGACTTACATCAACAGAGGGTCTAGGTTGACAGTGCCTTCACTTTGGCCCCCCAGTAACCTGGCAGATTTCAGAGTTCTCATTTCAGTTTGAATCATTACTGCTAAACCTTGAAGATAGTTTAAGTTGACTCACTTAAAATAGGAATATTATACCAGAGAGTCGCAAAGCCTCCATGGAGCAGACATTCAGTTTTGACAAGAGCCTGGTAGCGCGTTTCATAGCGATACTCCCTTTCAGAGTGTACGCACCCAATAACTGTGTCAAGGAGGCAACGGGTATGAACTCCTAACAGGTTTCTCTAGGTGGAGGTTACCTTCCTTTACCAAAGGCAAAATCTGAAAAGTCATCAGTCAAAGAGAGTCTGACGTCAAAATGTTCATTATGGTGTGGGGCTCCAAAGTTGGAGATTATGCCAGGGCTTGCTCACCTCTTTCAATGCAACCTATTTATGTGGACCTCAGCCAACAGATACTAACTTATGAGTTAACCAATATAAAGTACCAAGTGGAATCCCTAGGTGAGGCACATTCTATCTTCAATATGCAACATAGCAAATAAGGTGCTGGTCTTCCTTTTTTTATGGTGATGCTAATGGGAGAAGGAGGAGCTATCAGTCTTTCCTTGGCTGCCAGAGGTATTGAGTGCTGTGAATCTGCACCTTGTCCCAGTAAGTGTGCCTGCCTCCTGCTCCACAAAGAGACACCATCTTTCTATACCCGGATTGTGAGCAAATCTGCCCTTTGCTCTAGAAAGAGATACCATTTATATCTCCCAAGGTTGCTTGCTGCACAAACAGCCTTGGAAGAAAGCCTGGTATAAAGGAAGTCAGTGCCTCTGCTTGGAAGACATACAGAAACATAAGAGATCCATGGAGAAATATCTCTTGACAGAAGAATATTAGAGAAGCCAGATGACTAGCAGGGTTTAAATCATATTCACTGAAGTAGCAGCCTACCACTGCTGCTACCAGTGATCGTGACACAATAATGGTTTAGGATTTTTCTCTATTGTTTGTTCCATTGTTAAATTGTTGATTTAGAGTAAAAGTTTACTTATTGGTTACTTCACTCAAACATATATGTCGTTCATTGACTACCAGTGAATTGACAAACATAGCTTTAAAAGTACTAATTTTAAAAATTGCTTTTTTATGTTAGTCAGTTTGTTGATGGAGGCAGCTTAATGAATTAGAAAGGATGCAGATTTTACAACTTAAAGTTCAAGCCAAATCTTTACAAATCAGAAATACTTGGGAATAGTATACAAATGATTTCCTTACCTAAAAAAAAAAAAAAAAAAAAAAAAACTGGCTTACCAGCTATGTAATTGGTTGTGATTGACAAGGATACTGAAATAGTATATGTAACAGATCTAGCAGAAACCTAGAGTACCGAGAACACATTCATTTCTTCTCCATTCTCTACTGATAGCATGATAACTGCTTCATTCATCTTCATAAATAGAGTAACATTTAGCTTCTTCCAAGTAATTCCCCCAGAAGCTTGTGTGTGCTCCTGGAGGTTCACTATCTCCTCAGGAGTTATGGGCTTCAAAATATCTCCTAGAACAAGAATGAAACCACTCAGAATAGGTACTCATAAACTCTACTATCAAAGGAAAGGAAGGGTCTTTCCTGGAGCTGAACTTGAGTTTGACTTCAAGAACAAATAGTTACAATGCATTGTGATGTCGTACGTTTTTACAAATTTTCATAAACCACTTCTCATACTCTATATCCACAGAAATCCTTTGAGACTGTGCTATAAGAGAGACAGTAGGTTTGAAGTAGAAAATTTGGTTAGCTTCCTGAGAGGGATCATTATTAAGCGTCTTGGTTTATTTTTCATGGAAAACATATTCAACTTTCAGATTTATTAGTATGCAAATAACTAAAACGCTGTATATCTCTGAAAGTTTCTGAGTTGATTCCTGTCTATTAACTGTAAAGAAACAAACCACTCAGAACTACGAACGAGACTACTAATTCTTAAATCTGGTTTTTGAAGTTAGGAATATTGATGTATTTTCTGGATCTGCTAAAGTAATTCAGTATCTAGATAGCTGTACCAAAGAAGAAATGAAGTATCACCTTCTCTTGAGATATATGCCTGGTTAAAAATGTAGCATTCTTAAGTATCTTAAATGACACATATCTCTTTGAGAGAGCCTTCTGCAAAGTGGCCAAGGAGGCCCACTTTGTTGGTTGATAGGATGTAAAGAAAACAGCTGGCCTACAGGAACACGGTGTATGTGAGAACCAAATTAAAGAATTAATTCAACATGTAATTGCCAAAGTATCATTTTATATCTGCTTTAGATATACTTTTCGTATATTCATTTCTATAATAGTTCCATAAGATACTTAATAATTTAGCCAGATTTTAGAATTGCTTTCTTGCTTAAATGGTCTAGTGAATTTATTAAAATTATCCCAACAAGTTTAAGGCTATTTTATTTTTCCCTGAACTGATGTGTTGATTTGTCTTCACGCAAATCTCAGTCCAAAAATACTTCTGCTGAATCAGCGTCACCACTTCCTGCAGCTAGCCACAAAGTTAATTTCAGCAGAGGTCTGAGATTAGGCAAGATAATGAAATGGACTGACATTCTGGCCCAGACCTTAATTTATAGTCTTGTTGAAAATTAAGGTTGGCTTTGCCTTTGGCCCTGAGACCAGAGAAACATTTCATGCTAGACCTGTCATTAGGTCAACCAAAAGAATGTAGCTAAATTGCAACTATATTTGTCATTGGAATCATTCATTTTCTTCCCTTCTTCTTACTGTTCCTTCCTTGACACATAGGTCGTTTAGAGTTTCCTTGTTCATGTGTCAAGTCCATAATAGGGTATAAGTAGAGTGTACCTCTCCAGGCTGCCTCTGTGCTAGAACTTTTCTGTTACTTTTCACTAAAACATTTGTTCAAGGAAAATCATCTCAAATATATATATATATATATATACACACACACACATATATATATATATATACATACACATATTTGCTTTTCAACCCACAGAATTTGTCAATAAGCAGATGTTGAGACAGTCTGGAGTGCCAGATGTGGGATTAGTACTTGAAAGAAGAAAGAGAAGGAAGTAGGATTAGGCAGTAAAAGAAGTTGAACTGAAATGAAGGCTGGACCACCTCAGGCAACCCACCAGGAAGGTTGGGAGCAAATACTGCCCATCAGAGCTGTGCTATATTGGGCCTCAATGACCAGAGCTTTATACCCCTACCTTGTCCAGTCACCACCACATGCAGGCTCCCCTAGGAGCTGTGGACTTGTACCCAGCAGCTCCCAGAGTTGTTAACTGGAGGCAGTGTGCTGGCTGCCTTCTCCACTGCTGTGCGGAAATCTTTCTTTGAATGAGGTCTAGAGAGAGCATCTCTGTGTCATTCTGGCTCATATGATCAACACTGAAGTCCTCAGTGCTAATGGCTTAACTCAACACTCTCAAATGTATTACTTGGCATAGATGTTGAGGTGTTCTAGAGAAAAAAAGTGTTTTGTGCTCATGTAATTCTGTGAAATGTTTTATCACAGAAAGTAAAAGAGGTTCTTTTGCTGCAGAATTTATCATCCTTATTAATATTAATACATTACCTAGTACATAATGAGACATCAAGAGAACACTCATAGAATGAATATTTCCCAATATATTCATATACTTTAATTCTCTTCCAATAATGTATTTAACATCTTTTAGAATGCTCATGACCCACACAGCACAGTTTAACAAATTGTCTTATTATATAAAACAACATTCTCAAAATACAAAAGTTGCATTTTTCAGGAGACCTGAAAATAGAAAGTCTTGACACAAGAGATTGACTCAAATGCTGTGAAGTAAGTGAAATGAAGATAAGCCTTGAAAATGATTCTTAAGGACACAGACTCTTCAAAGACTTCAAAAGAAGTATTCTGTCCACTCTACTATGTTTACAGCGCAAAGAACAAGGATGGAATGAGATTCTTGCTCAAGGGAAATGGAGTAATGTGAACACATCAGGAAAATCTAATCAATGTCCTTTATGCTTTAACACTTTTCTTTTAAGGAACTCAGTCATCAGATTGGAAAGCTTAGAACAAATACTATAAGCAGAAAACTGGAATACCTCTACAGGTAAGGATGGACTAATACTACTAATTACTTTTATAAAAATTAAAGTTCTGAGGAATCAAGACTTTTAGGGCAGGCTAAATTTTTAAGAAGACAAAGGGCTGATTTTGGAAACCACAAACTTATAAACAAAACTGAATTCCTAAGAGAAAAATCTGGAATATCACATTAAATAACTAGTTGGTAAATATTTGGCAAACACTTAAAATAATGAAATTTTCCCACAAATTAATCCTGCCACAAGAACCTAATTCTATTTTTTAAATTGTTATTTAATTGGCAAATCAATATAATGTTGTAAGTATTGCTAAATTTTCCTGAACATAATAAGCTATAGTAGGTAATTTATGATTGTCTTGTAGGCTAGATGATAAAATATGGGCTGATATTAATATTATTCTGTAAGTCCCTCTCTGATTGAACAGGTTCCTTAAAAACTGATTAATTTGCTGATGCTTAGTTGGAGAAAATATATCGACATGCCACTGAGCTCTATTTTTGATCTTATTTTTTACAAAATTTATCCCAGTCTACTTGGCATTTTTATCAGTAAATTTGGTGAAGATATTGATAGCATGCTTATCAAATTCTCAAGCAATGAAAAATTAGAAGATTGATCTTATGTACTGGCATTCAAAATCCAAATTAGAGATAAGAACTAGAGCTAAATATATAGCCTCAAACTGAGATCAGTTTAACAGGAATATATAATAATCCCTGTATTGGACCCAAAATCCCTTGCTCAAGTGTATTCTGAATATGACCAGAATTTGATCAAGTTCATAGGAAAAATATTTGTAAGATTTAGTAGATTATGATCTTAATATTTTTTCAACCCTGTAATGATCCTGTATAGAAGGCTCACATAATTATTACATGGAAATAATAAAATTGGTCTCTTTGGAGATTAAATTAGACATATTTTACTTTGCCTTAGATATCCCACGTCTGTAATATGTTTAGTTCTGGCTGTGATATTTTATTAAGAGGTTGACAAACTATAAGTCTTTGAGGCACAGAAACCAAGATGCAATTATACTACATCAAAAATGCTTGAAGGAACTGTTGATTTTAGCTTAGAGAAGACCAAACTAAAGGATTAAGGTAGACATTGGATGTGCTGTCACCACAAGAGAGAATATAAGCTCATAATGTGATGCTCCACTGTAAAAGCTAAAGTGTTTTTTGTATGTTTGCACATTAATTTTCTAGGACTACTGTAATAACTTTTCACAAACTTAGTACCTTAACACAGTAGAAATATATTTTCTCACAGTTCTGGAGGCTAGAAATCCAATATCAAGGTTTGAACAAAGCCTTGCTCATTCTGGAGTCTCTAGGGAAGAATGCTTCCTTGCCTCTTCTTAGCTTTTGGTGGTTGTCAGCAATCCTTGGTATCCCTTGGCTGCAACTGCCTCAGTCCCATCTCTGTCTCCATCATCACATCGCATCCTCCTCTCCTGTGTCTTCACATGGCCTTTTAAAAAGGACACCAGTCAACATCTTAACTAATTACACATGCCAACACCCTATTTCCAATAATGTCACATTCTGAAGTTTCAGGTAGATGTATATTTGAGGGGATACTATTCAACCAAGTATAGTCTGTCCTTTGCCGTCTCAAATCATATCTGTCCCACCTGCCAAATACATTCACTCTCTTCCAATATCCCCCAGAATTTCACCCATTTTATCAACTCAAAAAGTTTCAGATCTTACCATCAAAATCACCTACATCAGTTGTGGATGAGATTCTGGGTATGATCCACCTTGGAGCAAAATTCCTCTTCATCTCTTGACCTGTGAAACTAGAAAGCAAGTTATCTGCTCCAAAGCACAATGAATGGTGAGACAGGCAAGGATAGACATTCCTAGAGGGAAAAGGAAAGAATGGAGCTATATCATTCCAGTCTCTGCCTTAGGTGATCCCATGGCTGTCTTCTCTTGTGTTTTCACATATCCTTCACACAAATATACTAGTCGTTGGATTCTAGACTCTTCTTTAGTGAAAGAATTGACAAATTCAAAAAATAAAGAGATGAAAAACTAAAATTTTCACAGTCCCTTTTTATACGTATTTTTAAATGCAGTGATCTCAGATCTTTTTTTTAAAAAAAACCCTTGGTCAACCCATGCTTCTAGAATTTTTGACCACAAACACATCTTGTAGTTTTCATTCCAAGGTGACTTTCACTCTGTGTGTGATGAGCACGCGCACTACTGACATTTGAATCCTGCCCTTCTGAGGGGCAAGGGTTAGGCTAAAGATGAGCAGTGATTTCTGAAGAAGTTGAAGTCATTGACAGAAAAATGCTCCTGACACAGTGGATGTTAAGGATTTAGTTCTCAAAGATGCTGTCTTACTTTCATCAAGACTATGTGGAAAACATGGAAAAATGATGGCAGGAACTTGGACAGTGTATATGGTTCTGGTTCATTCATTATCCACCCCCTTAGCTGTGTTTGTGCATGAAAATCATTGCAAGGAACCAACTGAGAGTTAGAAAAGAATTTTGCCTAGAAGAGTTGGATATTTCTGGGGGGAAAGTTCATGGGTAGAAAGATAAGAGGAATAGTAATGAGTGATGAATATCTTCCACTCAAGATTTATTTTTATAAAGATCTCAAGTTGTATAAAAACAAAAATTAAAGAGGCATGCTATGTAGGGAATGTTACATGAACCAAATTCATTAGTCCTTAAATTTAGCACATTTATTTAAGAAAGCATCCAAAACTCAAATAGCTCATTTTGTTTATGGATTATCTGGATTAAGCATATCAATATTCTATTTAACTTAGACATTAAAATATACTCCTTTTGTACTAATCTGAGAAATATTTAGCTTCCAGATGAGTGTAAATGCTGAAGGCTTTAAAATGTGTTCCACAAATGTCCCATTAACTAACAGAGAATACTTCATTTAGGAAAAAGAAGGTTAAAGATGCACATAAAACCTATCATTTAACATCTGAAAGATTAACATTAAAAATGGTGTAAATATACTAATTATTGCTTAACTGAGAAAAAAGCAGAAGCTCTACAAATTTGGGGATTTTTTCAGTTTTTTATTTTCTCCTGATGTATCCTTAGGACCTAAACAGTGATAGACATATGATACTCACTCAATAAATACTTGTCTGATAAATGAATAAAGCAATAAGGTCACATTTCACTTTAATATGAAGATTTGTTTTAATAGGCACATTCAAAGTTAGAAGTAAGCTACCTGTTCTTGAAAGATTTAACTATCAAAATGGTTGAGCATTTGGCTAACAAATATTTAAGTGTTAGATGGGTAGTTCAACAAAATACACTTGAAGTTAATTTCAAACAATTGTGAAAGTCTGTAATTTTTAAAAAGCCATTGCGCAGAGTTGACTTAGATTATATGACAAGTGTTACTGCACAGTGTAGGTGGAGGTCATGAGTAGCTGCTGACTTCTTTGGGTGGAGAACAGATAAGAGGAAAGAAACAGAGAGTCAGTGACCTCTGAGTAAAATGGCACTGAGTCTAAAAGTTCAGGTAGAAAGAACAGAAGAAAGAGGGGGGAGAGAGAAAAAAGGAGGGAAGAAGGAATAAGGAAATTGAAAAGAAATAAAAGGAGGAAGAAAAGAAGGAGGGAGGAAACAAAGTCTGCAGTCTTGATCCACAGAGATCTAAGTTGATTCAGATGTTCCCAATATTTTCTGAAGCCTACAGAAAGTTACAAGTCCTCGTTTCCTTACCCTCAGGATGAGGATGATAATGCTAACTACCTCAGAAGGTGGAGTCATTCATCAAATGAGATAATCTATGAAAAAATGACCAGAATCTCAGGTACAGAATATGTTTTCTGTAAATACTGGTATTCAACATCAGCATTATAATGTGCTTATTTTTAGGAAGTAACTGAATAGGTACATTGTTTCCAGCTTTTATACCATAACAGCAGAAGGCTGAGTGGTTTGTGTGACCATCTTTGAAGACTTCTTGCACTCTGGTTTTGGGAAAGCCTTATCTTCATGGATTTATGGAATAAATATTTCTTAAATGTTTCATGTTACTGATTTTAATACACTGACTGTAACTGCTGTTGAATATTTCAATAACTTGTTTTGTTGAACTGACATAAGAATGGCTTTATAGAAAATATGAACAACACAGGTTGGAGCTTTTGGTCAGAGGCAAATCTTAAGTGGATAATTTCACTTCCTTTTTCCTTTTAATACATGTTCAATGGTTTCATTTTCCTTTGTGCAAGAGTGTACACTGAGAGATAAGACAGACTTTCTGTGTTTTGCATCATCCAGGAAAATCAAAAATTTTCCCCAAATATTTGGAGGTTGTACAAAATACACATGGGCATTTTATAGTTATTTAAATTAAAAACCCAAGTGTATGCTATAGGAAATTTATTTCACATATGAATGACTCATTTGTACTCAAATCATCATTTGATAAAGCTGCCAGATAGTAAATATTTTCTATAATTTTATGATGACTTAAAGAAAATAAGTTGTATTTTTGCTATTCAGATATTAATCTGAACCCTCAAGGCTCAATTTCAGATTTGAATTTCAAGTCTCAAGGTTTGATATCAGCTTTGCAAACTTCCTCCCTCAGTGTCTATCTACATAAAACATACTACCTGGTATCAGAGCAAATCCCATACAAAGCAAGATTATGGTTCTTAAGTCATCAAAAAATGTACTTTCAACACAGGCTGCTTAAGATTCTAGCCTATTATCTCATAATAGAAGCCACGGTATTCCTTTCTTTTTTTTTTTCTTTTTTTTTTTTTTTACCATGACTTTCAGTTATAAACACATTTCATAGTCTATCACTGTCACACACACACACACACACACACATAACCAAAACAAAATTATAATGAAACAATAAGTAAATTTACATAGGCAAGTGTGCCTTGATATATTTCCTTTTCTATTTTTATTTTCTCCTGTCTACTTTATTTGACTCTATTCTATTTTATTTAAAATAAAATACTTACCAAATTGGATTTATGACTTACTTGTGATTTAAACTGGCAATGGAAAGCAAAACCAACACCAAACAATTGTTCAAAAATGACTGCTAAGTAGCAGCCAATCAGTCCACCCCAGGCAGATAAACGGTGTCCAGAAGGAGGAAATTCTCAATCTGATAATACGGAGCAACAGAATATCAGAATGTCTGTTGTTAGAGCCACTGGGGGCAGGTTTCTCTCCTAGAGACCAGACTCCTTTAGTCTGGATATGAGTAGGTCTTCCACTTTTAAGCAGGTGACAATTCTGGTTTATTCCTGCTGACCTAGAGTCCCATCCAGTTTAGCTTTTGTTCCATATTTTTCATCTTAAGGAAGTATTATAATTAATACACCATAGTGTAATAGAAGAGAGCAAATCTGACTCTATATTGGATCTGTTGCTTTAGCTTAACCCTGTGCCCTGTTTTCTAGGCTTAGTCTTGCTAGCTCTGCAGTCACGTATAAAGATAACAAAGTTGCAAAACAGAATAGCATTTGTTTTGTTGGAGGTTTTGCAGGAGCACCATAGGCTGGCCCAAGCGGACAGCTGCAGGAACAAGGAATTCCTGCACCAGTTTGTTTGCAACAACCAACCACATCCCCTCCCCTTTGTGTGTGTGTGTGTGTGCATGTAAAAGGAGCCTGTATTCTGACTGAAGTAGGATGGATCTCCAAGACATTAGTCTGTCATCCTCTCAGTCTGCTGGCTTTCCGAATAAAGTCACTATTCCTTGCCCCAACACCTCGTCTCCTGATTTATTGACCTATCATGCAGTGAGCAGAATGAGTTTGGACTCAATAACAGTAGTTCCAATAGAATCTTCTAAGATGGTATGATAACATACTTAGATTTTCTAAGATATACATAAATCCAAGATTTTACAAGTATAAAGTTTACCTAATAATTTCAAGGATATAAACAATTGCAATGCACCAGCACTGCAGAAGGGGGGCGGGCTGGGTTCTTCAGTCCAATTCCCCAGGTCCTTTCTTGCTGCAGCAGGATGCACTCTGGCAGCAAATATACAGTTCCTTACACAGAAGTTTTTGGTCAGGAAACATCTCCATTCATTCTCACGTAATAACATATCTTCTATGACATTTCACAGGGAGTCATACCCTATAAAACTGTAGATTCCAGGTTTGTTTACCATAAACAATCCTAGACAGATGAGACACACCCAATTAAAAGCATTCCAAAAATAAACACTCCCCAACAAAGCCCATTATTTTGCAGGTAGGACTACATTACCGTGTTTACAGGGAGATTCCAGAGTCAACTTCTTTCTCTCTTGAGGATGCCTCCCCCAACCTAAAAGGAAATATAGATTGTAGACCACTGTGCTAATTGTCAAATGTTCTTGATGAGCTCCCATTTTGTATATCCAGATTCCACCGTGGTTTGTCCAATAGCATGTGCGGTGCACAGGCAGTAACAGTTCTCAGTTTAACACAGTAAAACAGGAAAGCGTGCATGAGGACATTGGGCTCAGTTTCTTGATCTGATCCAGGTTTAGTGTCATAATGAACACTTCCCTTTCCAGAATGGCTGATAAAGTGCTCTTCAAAATAAAAAGCTAGGAAATGCTAATTTCCTCTGGTCTTTAGTGGGCGTTGAAAGTGTTCAGTGCTGCTGGGCACCTCCCGGCTACTTGCTGTACCATTGAGCTCATGTACCATATGGCTCATGCTGACTCCATCAGATGAACAAAACTGCCACCCTCCTTGTCTGCGAGGTCAGTAGAACATACATCATGCATATGAGAAGTAAATGCTGAGCAGTACTTTCTCAGATTATATCTATGTATCTTGCTACAGATTCCATGGTTAAAACCTAAAATTTATTCTATTTTTCATTAACACATTTATTTTGCAATAAATATTTTATGCAAGTATAAGCCTAAGAAATTATATGTTCAATTTTAAAAAATACAGAATTTCCATTCCTAAAAAAAATTAGTAATGAATATGTAATTTTCCTAAACTGTTTGGCCTTATTTAATACATTTTACACACACCAAGGTGGGAGAGGGGAGGTATGCTAGTATTACAGATCACCTGCAGACAAAATTTACAGAAGAAGCATTATCATTTAATTGAAAAGTTAGTAAATATTTTAAGAAGATTATTAAAGGTGAGACAGTACAGCTGTAGAATTCATGTTTAATAATACTCTGTGAAGTAAGGCCTTTACTTAGCTTAAATGATAGTTTTCAAATTAATTTTGTTCATTTAGTTACACATGTAAAATTATAGAGTAATTAATATTAATATGATTGTTTCATTAGCAGAAAAAATATAAACAATTAGATGATACAAATTTTATTAGTGTATTTAGATGTTTCAAACAATCAATTTATTTAATTCTAAAACTTGTTAGTTTTTCATCAAATTAATTAAATCAATAAACCTTCTGAAATTTCATTCTATTTAAGTTAAATGTCTAATATTACTATAAATATGCTTCTATAGTAATTAGAAAGTTCAGCGTGGAAGGTAAGATTGTTTTGCAATGATAAATAATATATTTGGTGAATCCAGCTTCATGGCTTAAAATATTATTAATAAATTAAATGTATAAGAAACAACTAATATATGTCAAAAATCTATACTAGTCTTCTAATTGAAATAGAAACCACTATGTCAAAAATTACATTTTTGTTTTTTATATATTGAAAATAAACTATAGAACTAAATTACAATAAGAAGCTAATGCTGAAAACAAACAAAAAAAGCTTCAAAGAGCATACCACTATCATTTTTCTCTTTACTGTTTTTCATCAATTAGAACATAGACATGTTTGAGTCTTTGAGAAGTTACTTTGTAAATCTTATGTGTCTTCTGTATTTTTTTGTCTTTTGTATGTCTTCTAAAAATTTTATATCTTTTCTTAATTTTAATTGCACTTGTTCAAATGAATTGGAAATTTGCAGTTAAAGCAATCCAGAAAAGGAGTGGAAAAAATAAACAACCCTTCAGTTTTTGAAGCTTTTAGCAAATTCAGTATTCGCAAAGAGTAAAACATTCAAATTTATCAAGAAGAAAGCAGGGAACTGAACAAATTAAATGATGAGTTCTAAAAAGGAATACACATTTAATTTAGAAATTCTATAGTTGTACTTCAGAATATCTTGATTTTTAGGAAGTAAATTTGATGGCACACTTATTTTTCAGTATATAAATTAATCATCTATACTGGAAATGAATAGAATTGAGAAAGTATGATTTTTCAGCATCTGCATTTGGCACAACATTGAGAAGAGTCACAAGTAAAGAAAGCATGTAGTAAGATTTATTTCAAAAATATTGTCAAGAACAGGTACTCAAAAGTGTGACAGAAAGTACCTGGGAAATAGATATTTGACCTTACGTATTTATACATTAACTGTGAATTAAAGTTAGAATTTTAATAATGTTTGGCAGAGTTTACTCTGAATTTACTAGTCTCCTACCAAAATATTGTTTTCTCAGTTAGAAATATTATAGTTTACAAAAAAGAATCAATTAAAGACTTCAACAATTTCAAAACTATTTCCAATAAATTATGAAAAATGTTTCAATTTCATAAAAATTTAAAATAATGAGACCATATTAAAATGCATTCATAAAAATGTTCTCCAATGACCCCCACCTCCTAGTATTCATGTCCTTGTGTGATCCCCTCATTAAGTGTGAGTGAATATAAATTTATACTTTAAATGAAGTATTGGCAATGCCACAGCTCTTCAATATTGCAAAGCCTAACCTACTTCCTTCTTCCAAATTGCCTTCCAAAAAGTAAATCCCAGATTGTGATTTTATTAAAAACTACCTCCCAAGTATTACTTTATTTTCCCAGGATTCATCCGTCTGTGGGTGTTTCTTTTAAGGTTTATCTGAACAAATATAAATGAAGTTCCCTGACAAATTTTCTCCAACTATGTTACTGGTGAACATTAGTATTTAGAAAATAAACGTGTCTCACGTGTAGTCACAAATGATCCTCTCCTCTTTCCTCTTAGCCTTGCTGATGTCCAGTCTTTGTGAATCCATGTTTCCCAGTGGTTCTGGTGCCTTTATGAGAACTCTGATGCTTTCCCCAGGAACCTCTATATGTTATCACTTTCAACTGCAAAAGCACAGACAAGAGGAGATTGACGTTCTGAATCAAGGCAACAGCAGTGGGAATAAAGATGTCTGTGATGCAGAATTTCAGGCCATGGTGGTCTATATGAAGGCGCAAATAAGAGAAGAAAAGATCAAGTGAAACTCCCAAATGAAGAGTGACATCATTCAATAATATATTGGACCCTAGAGACAGAAGAGGTTTTAGAAACTCTTAATTCATATTAAGACAGGCTGAGTCTGGAGTAGCTGATGTACATCTGGTGGACCTAACAAGAAAGCAACTGCATGGAAGCATCTGAAAGTAAGAGGAGAGGTCTGGTCTTGTAGTATATACCTAAGACATTGATCTCCAGACATTAGTTGAAAGTAATAAGGACAGATGCTTTGAAAATGCTAACATGTAAGGGGAAGAGAAAGGAAGAGAAATCCACAAAGAAATCTGGGAAGAATTTCCCGAGATGGAAATACAATTAATGAAAGTGACAATGGCCAGTAGTCACTCAGTACTTAATTTAGCTGGATACTATACTAAACAATGACATTTATTATCTTACTTAATCCCTAGAAAACACATAAAATTTGCATCAGAAAACATTGACATTATAATTCTTGTGATACTGTCAGAAAGCAGCCTTTGAACTTACCTGTTGAACCATATACTCTTCCTCTGGAGGAAAATTGGATCTTTCTTTTAATTCCAATATTTTTCTACATTCACGGAGAAAGTTTTCCACAAGGAGGCCATGCTACTTGGGAACGGAAATTTAATGGCAATTAAAAAGGGGATATAAATGGTATTGATCTGTGACAATTTTCTTCTGCATAGTGGTGTATTTTCTTTGTTTTTCTTGAAGATTTCTTTGTAATTTTCTCTGTTCCTGCCATTGTGGCTGGTGTAGTCAGATCAAGTTACACCACAACTGGAACTAGTTGTGCAGGGGAAGAGAGGCTGGGAGACAGGGGCTTGACTTTAGCTACTGTTCCTTAAGCTATCTTATCTTTGGTTATCTTTGTTTTATTTTATTTCACTTTCTCTGCTAATATCTTAGTATTAATTAACACATTCCACACATGGCCCTTGCCTTTGTATAAAATCACTAAAGTATTCAGTGCTTACAGCTTCAAGAAACACAGGATGCAAAGGAAAAATGAATAGACAATTAACATGTTGACTTTCAAAAGGCTATACTTCAGATGACTAGGCTGAATTTTTGGATGAAGAGCAGGAAACCTCCTGTTTCTGCTGACAGATCTTTGATAAGGGGCCCCAGCCTCCACCATCTTCAAGAGGTGAAATGTGGGAACAGGGAGGGAGGCAGGAATAGAATCCTAATAATTTTAGGAAGAGGAAGAAAAAAATACTTCTACACATACTCTTTCTCTGCTTAGGGCTTGAGATAAAAATACCCTAGAGAGGAAATGACCTCACTGTTAATGTCTGCAGATAAACACAGAGATGCAACCCTATTCCCTGATCCTCCTCTGCCCCATGTGACTCATACAACAGGAACAACGGAATGATTTCTACTCTTCTGTTGTAGCACAGAGGAGGCGAGAGGGTTTGGTCATTAGCTCTTAGCTTCCTTTGAACTAGTGTTGCACTAGACCAATGGGAATAACCCCACATATATACAAGGGACACAAAATGGCAAACAAGCCATGGCTCTACAGGTTCTGTGTAGTCAGCAATGACCCGAGAGTCAGCCAGAGACCAGGCTCAGCCAGTAAAGATACTATGACCTTGAAGATCAGATCACTTCATCTCATGACTTAGTCTTCATCTCATGACTGGACTTCAACCACCTGAGGGATATTAAATTGACCAAAAGATTGAGTTGCCAACATTCATGAAAATGGGGGTCTAAAATTCAAGTTTAAACATAGTAAAATAAATCTACACTTCCTCCACAACTGCGTTGATACCAGCCACACTTGCTTTTGCCTCTTACACGTAGAGAATTAAAATTTGGAAGGCAATACCAAAACAGAAGGCTAAAGCAGAAGGTTTAGCCCTCCCTCTGATTTGCACCTTACACTGAAAGGACAGAAGATGTCTTTCCAGCACACACGAGTTCCAATCTACCCCAGCAGCCAGGCACCCTGGCCGGGACTCGCCAGCAATACTCCGGTTTTAACAAGCAGTGTGTAATCTGCCTGGAGGGTTCCTAGTGTATCATCTTCAGGAGCTCAGCTGGGGACAGACAGCTTGTGGAAGATAAGGAATTCCTGATGTTGAGCATTTCTCATCGCCTGACAGAGGGCTGGCCTTGCACACCCAAACATAATGCAATTTTCTTAGCCCAATGCTAATTTACACCCCATAAAGAACAGATAAAGCATTCCTTTTAAAATGCAAAGCAGGAAAAAAAAAAAAAGACAAAACGAAATATCATCTTAGGTGTCAGTATCAACAAAACATCTGTAAAAGGTAGAGTTGGATTTTCAAGACTTATTTACACATGTACATCGCCATCAACTTCTTAATAGGTAATTTTTGATGATTAGGTTGGGGGGGAATATGCCAATATGTATAAATGTATATGCTCAAAACATAGAAAAATATGAGAGGCAATGCAAATGTCAAGAATGGAGCTGTCATCAGTATATAAAGTGATTAATAATTTAGAATCATGTTTCAAAAAGGAGAAAGATGTCAAGTTGAATCCTATTAATTATAATTTTAATTTACTGAGAATGTAATGCTCCAGAGATTAATTCTGATTCTAGTATTTTAGTGACAAGAGCCAGCATCAAGATCAGATTTTACGTACAGTTTTACTATAGACAAAGAACAATTATTATATAATATTCCTCTTGAAATATCAAAATGTCTCTAACTACATTCACTTGTGGATTTGGAATTGTCATCTTGAGTTTTTTCATGTCTGCTTGCCTCCTATAAATATAGTCCAAAATGAGAAACAGTAAAAGGGGAAATAGGAAGTAATCTAAAAAAAAAAAAACAAAAAACTAAGAAAACAGTTATAAAGGCATATTTTGAGAAGGTTAAATCTGAGGGAAGGGGAATTCAGTTTTAGGTTACTTTCCATGGTCCCTCCTCTTTGTCTAGTTTTTAAGAAATCCAGTTTGGGTCAATTCCCTTGCAGATTTGCATAGATTACATATGAGTCAGTTTGCTGCTGGTAGGTTTTCTTCCCACCCACTCCAGAAGAGATGGGTCAAATTTATTTGCATTCTTGAATGGTACTAAAGGGTGAACATATATACTTAACTAGCATGGAGGTGTTACTGTGTCAAATCATGACACCTAGATTGTACCCAGATTTACAAAATTAACAGCATTCTTGACAAGCACTCCTATAATATGGTGAGAACTCACTCCTAGGGGAAATCTAGCACGTGTTCCGTTTAACTCCCTAACAGGTGCAACAGGTGGTCCCCACCACCCTCCTCCATCACAGCCACTGGTCCACTTGGCAATCAGGCCTTCACTCCTTTTTATTTGCACAAGACACGGTGAGCAAGAAAGACCAGGGCTAAGGCAAATCTCAGGTTTTGCAAGGGACAAACATCTGTGACTGGATGAAATGATGACTGCTGTCCTACTCTGTTCTTGCAAGGGCCCACTAATAACTGTGCCACTCTCCCCATCTTTTCCCTTGGTCTCTCCTCCCCATTCTGCCCTGGGGGCTTTCTAGTTTTTTGGGGGGGTAGGAATGGGGTAGGGGGGGTCTCTCATTTCTGCTCTTTCATAGTATTCATCTTTATCAAGGAATAGAGAATGGCTAGTTGCTTGAATAAAGGAGTGTCTAGGGGGAAAGGAGAGGAAAAACAGAGAAGAGTGAGGAAACAGTGCAGTAACTAGAGAGAAAAACACACCTGACTCCGTACCTTTAAAATATTGTCTTGGGCTTGAGAAAATAAAGAAAGGACCTTCCAGAGAGACAAAATATGTATAAAAGATGCTTTGGAGTGGAAAACATGCACTGTTCAGAGTTCTGCAAATTTTAGATCATTTTGAATATTTTAGGTCACGGCAAGACACTTGGATTCTATTCTAAGAATGTTGGGATATTAGTGAAGTGTTTCAAGAGGAAAACATCATTTATGTTTTAGGATGATCTCTCTGACTGTCGAGCTGAGAATGGACTGGTCTCAACTAGGAGGTTATTACAGTAGCTTATGTGACGGGTGAGCAGTGATTATGAAGAGGTGTGGTCATATTTGGGCTATATATTGATGGCAGAATCTAAAAGCATTTGCCTGATGAACTGGATATAAGATGTGAGGAAGAGGTAGAAATGAATAATAATTTCTACTTTCATACCTTTTCCTGAGGAACTGGATAGAAACGGAAATGGGGATGCTTTGGAGAAAGACAGCAGATTTGGGTGTTGCAAATTTAGCGTTCCATTTGGGAGTGTAGTATTTGAGATGCAACTGAACATCCAAATAAAGATGGTGAGCAAAAAGTTTGATATTCATTAAGAAAAGACAAATAAAAGGGACATCAATATATAGGTCATCTATTTGAAGTAATACAACAGAGTGAGCTCCCCTAAGGAGAGAACATAAAAGCAGAGAATAGAAGAACCAAAGACAAAGCTCTAATAGAAATGTAGGTGGTGAAAAAGCCAGCAAAGTAGGAAAAAACACAGGTGAATCTAGAAATGAAATTATACATTCCAAGAAGTTTAGGGAATAGTCTAACTGTCCAGGTTGCAAAGATAAGTAAGATAAGTAAGAAAAGGATGGGAAATTGGCAGTATATTCTGGTAAGAAGTAGGTCGTTGGTGAACATTTTCAGAAGGGAGGGAGGAAAGAATAGCCTTTAAATATGTTGAGGAGAAAGATAGGATGTGAAGAAATGCATAAAAGCAATACCTTTAAGAAGTTTCTTTAAGGAAGAAGGGAAATGTCAACACACAAACAAACAAACAAACGAAATGTAAGGTCAAGGAAAGAGGCAATGTTTTTAAATTTTAAAGATTTAGATAAAGATGGATAATGTTAATGTGTAATATTATGGTGATGAGAATGTTCTGGTATGTGGAAAAATCACTGAGGCTAGTAACAAATTGGGTTGCTCTTTTCTGCTTCCAGGTAGTAGACTTCTGAATTTGAAGTTAAGACATTACAAAAAAAAAAAGAAGAAAAAAGAAAGAAAGAAAGAAAAAAAAGACTGGAGAACACAACTTCTAGATACCCGTTAGTGAACTTTTGTATGTTTAATAATGGTCTTCATCACATCACAATTAAGTTGTAATTTATGTGATATTTCATAATATTTGACAACTGAATAGATAGGACAGAAACAGATAAGACTTGACACTTGTCACTCTAAATATTGCTTGAGTTTTGCCTCAAAGCTAATAAAAGCCTCAAAGCTAATAAAAGATTACAACCACTTCTGAAAGGTGAGGTGAATATAAGGTCTCTTACCTTAAAAGAAAAGTAGCTGATGAAAATATTTGAAACTCCCAGAAAATAGATGTCACGAAATTGGATCGCGATATCTAAAATATCTTGCTATAAACTAAAAAAAAAAAAAAAAAAAAAGATCGAGCCTTGGGAAGTTAGGGAAACTTTCTTTAGTAGTGGGTTATTAGTATGTGGAAGAGGATACTGAAGAAAGCCATAAAATCTTTAACTCTGAACACACTGAAAATGATTTAAGCATTTGCCTGTACAGTTTACAGCCTTTAAACATCAGCTGTGTAAGTGGAGAGACCATTAAGCACCATATGGGCTCTTTCTTTGGAAAAGCATTATTTCAGAAGAGTGAAGGATGGAAAGGAAAGTGGATTTCTATTTTAAACCACACATTGTTTTTTTTAAAGACAAGGAAACTATCAGATGGGTAAAACCTATTGTTATAATAATCAAGGTAATAGTAGTAACAAGCCAGCCCAAAGAACTTCTACAGGATCTTGGATTAGTAAAACACAACTTGCCTCTGGTTATCCAAGGCTAAGGAAGAAAAAAAAATCAGAGTTATTCAGGGAGCGGAAGCATTGTGGGGCTGTAGCATTTTACAACGATGACAATAATATAGATTAGCTGCAGTTAACTGTACTCAACAGTTTTATCATAACACAGTTCTGTTTTCTTTGGACACTTACAAGCTTAACAACACAGAATACTGACTGTACCTTCTTATTCACTTGCAAATTGGCGAAGACCATGAAGGAAAACATTTCATACTCAAGGCCCCTCAAAGTCCACTATCTCCCCAGATATCCAGGTCCCTGAGCTAAACTTACCTGCTTTACTTACCTCTTGCTGTCACTGGACTGATAATTACCATGCTGCCTAATGCTCCTGAAAAATATTCATCCATGACATCCCCACCAACTTCCAGCTCCTTTGCTTATAAAATTTCCTGCTACAAAGTTAGGCACAGGGCAATCCGTACACTGAAGTAAAAACACATTGTGTTTATCTAATGGCAAATGTCAATTCTAATATTGGGGGCTTTCCTAAAAAATTAAATGCTAAAGTCAGAAGTCTGGATAATTTTGATGCCACTGAAAGCTTTTAAATATTCTGATTTTTATGCTACAGAAGTATTTTAAAATCTGGTTTATTTACAAGGGCAAAAAGGAAAGAAATCTCCCCTTTGCTTTCCTTTAAATTAAATAGAATTATCTGAATTAAGAGAGGACTTGAACAATCGTATTTCTAAAAAAAAAAAAAAAAAATTCATCCGACTTGAAAACATACAACCTCACTTAGAAAAGTTAAATTTTCCAAAAAGGACACGGATGAGAACCAGGCAAGGTCAAATTGCTAGGAAGTACTTAAGATCTAATCAAGACCTGTAAAAAAGCAGAGTGAAGATGGTCAGTGTAGCTTAAGTGCCCAAGCAGTATGAATAGTGCAAAAATAGACCTTCTAGTACAATAAGTTTTGATTTGCAAATCAACTAACACGCCATAATAAATCTAGGTGTGGTGTCAAAGTCAGGTAGACGTTGCTTTGGTTCACATGCATTTTTTTTTTCCAGTTAGGATTTTGCCCCACTAATTTACAGCAGCTGAACAGGATGTTTTCAAACTGAGCTAAACCTAACAAGCCATGAAGGAGAAATATGTCCACAAATGCCCATTCACCACCAGTCTTCTTGGCTCGATTCTGTCATGTGCTCTGTCCAGAAACGCTTCATTGTGTGCCACTCTCCAATCTTGGGGCATTTTTCTTTGTTTTCATAACTCAGCAGCCTCAGCCCTCCTTTGTACTACTTTCCAATGGGCTATTATCACCTTTTTTTTCAAATTAAATTCCTATATTTATTGTTGTATTTATTTATTTATTAGAAATTTAATGTCCTTAACTGTGCTAGTATTTTTATTGAAGTATTATGCTAGCTGAAGCTCTGGTCAGAATAGCACACAGGTTCTGAATAATCTGTCCTTAAGTTTATTTTCCCATAAGTCCTATTATTTTCAGTCTGTAATTTTAAAGAATACAGATTTTTAAAGAAGATATATATGGAAATATATCAAAGTGCCTATAATAATATTCAGGCTCATAAGCTGGAACACTAGAGGAAAAAAAAATCACTTGCTGCCCTTAGAACATTCCCGTCTATCTGAGTTTTATTTTCAGGACAATGGGCAAGAATGGTAGGGTTTCCACAGTCCTCTGACAAGTTTTTAATTTTTATGTGTGTGCATGAGATAGAGATAGAGAGACAGAGAGAAAGAGAGAGGTAGAAAGAGAGAGAAAGAGACACCCAGAGGCTAAAATACATGATATCATTAGTTCTTGCTACTTAACTAGGTCACACTCTGTTTGATCAACATTCAAAAGTTATAAATACTCAGAAAGGAGCCAAAATTTCAAAGATTGGGGAATAAGGTCACATTTAGACATTGAAATGTGGTCTCACATTCAGCCTACTTTTTCAAGAAATGTAAGTGAGAAAAGCCAATTTACTTTTATAAATGTATTTATACATAATTTATAAAAGTATGACCATGCAATTCAGTCAAACAAGAATCAGGAAGGCTGCTTTGTCTTATAAAGTTGCATTAATTAAACACTCTCTTTATTCTTTATGTCTAATTCTGTGGCTGCAATTAACACATCATATTATATTCTCTTAGTGTCTGCCACTCCTGGAGGAACTGAACCATTTCAGAATAGGCAGCCTGTTTTAAACAGCTTTGTATCCCTAACACAATGCTTAGAACTCAAATGTTTGTTGATTGAAGAAATAAAAAAGACAATGCTTGATGCAAATATTGATCTCTGTCTCACAATCTGTCAACGGCTAATCTGAGGTACCTGCATCTAATATACTATCCTTGAAGAACACCCATGCTCCACAGTGTTTATTACTACCTCTATCATAGGACTTGCTATGGTTGGGATTATATTGCATGTCATTTTACATATGTCCACTATTGCCACTAGATGGGGAACTTTGGAAGGTACTTTCATGTACCTGCCAGAAATTATCACAATTCTTGACACCTAATAGATGCTCAATAAATACTTCCTGAACATAACATCTTATCAGGGGCAAACATACATATATTATATATATATATATATATATATATATTTATATATATAAATATATATATATACAATCAGAAGTAAAAAAATTCACTAATTTTGAAATCCAAAAATCATACTTGAATATTTGAAATGATTTCTATATAAATGACTGCTTTAATGAGAAATGTCAAGATGTAAATAAACTTTAAAGACCGTTTTCAGTCCTTTAAATCATAGATTAACTCATTCATTTGTAATATTTATAAAATGAATCATTTACAAATTAATACCTAATTTCAACTTATTGATGATTTTAAAAAATGCATGGAGAAGTTTTCTTCAGACAGCTTGTAATCTAAAATACCAAGAAGTAAGATTTCAGAATGCTATTTTTTTGCAGTGTCTAAATTCTCAGAGGTTGGAATTATTAAATCATCCTTAAGAATGGAAATTATCTCACGGAAATACAGAGTGGAGAAGCATTTCTTTATAGAAAAACAAGGTTATTCTGTGTGCTGTGAGATGGTGTGATTCGACACGATGCAGTGTTTATGTTGGATTTCCCTTTGTGTTCCTCTCTGCTTCTTTTTTCTTTATTCTTGTAATTACATGCTTCAGTCATTTATGATGATAGTATCAAATCATATATTTAGAAAGAGTAAAACTCCTGCAGTAGAAAGTTCTACTCATGTGGAACATCATCTGGTGATAGAGAAATGACATTGTTCAAGAAAAAAAAAAAAAGCGTTTTAATACCTATCTCAAAGTAAATTCCTAAGCAATTGGTGTGCCCAATACTCTGGACTCAAACAGACCTTAACATTAAAAAGATGCTCTGCAACATATTGACAAGTTTGAAGCCAGTCATCCTATTTCCTGAGACATTCAACTGCTGAAATGCTTCTACTATCCTTAAAGTAAATCAGAGTCTTTCACAAAGAAGCATGCCATGGACTCCTGGCCATCTGAAAATGCCCTCATCAACTTTCTTATCACTTAAGCTTCAGTTCCACTTAAGATTTTAGTGCTTGCATTTGTCAGTCTATCCATTTTTTCTCCAGCTTTATTGAGATTTAATTGAGATATTATATAAGTTTAAGGTGCACAATGATGATTTGATACACATGTATATTGCAAAATAATTATCACAATAAATTTAGCTAACACTTTCATCACCTCACATTTTTGTGTGTGGTGAGAACACTTAATATTCTACTCTCTCAGCAACCTTCAAGTATACAATACAGTATTGCTAGCTATAGCCACCATACTGTATATTAGATCCCCAGAAGTTTGTACCCTTTGACCAACTGTTTCTGTTTCTACGAATTGGGCTTTTTTTAAGATCTGAAATATTTATAAATGATATCATACAGTATTTGTCTTTCTCTGCTGACTTATTTCACTTAGCATAATGCCCTCAAGGTCTGTCCATGTTGTCACTAAAGACAGAATTTCCTTTTTTTTTTCTTTTTGGCTGAATTCCATTGTATACGTACACTACATTCTCTTTATCCATTCATCTATTGGAGAGACAATCTACTTAGAGATTCAAATGTATCAAATTAAATCACTATTCAGGAGAGACATTGGTCTTATGAATGGACAATACGGTGTTGAAAGTTTATAAAACATCGTTATCAGTCACCACTGTGCATTAAAATCAGTTAGGAGAATTTTTTGAAATATGGATTCCCAAGCCACATCCCTGTGATTCCACTTCAGTTGGCTGAGGCTGGGCACAGGCATAACTTCTTTCTAAAAGCTGCTCCAGTGCTTTTAAAGTGCAGTCAGGACTGAGAACCAGTCCGATAGTAAAACCAAAAGCAATGTGAACAGAGAGCTGATTCAGCAGACCTGAGGTCAATAGTCATTACAAACGCTTATTAGCTATGACTTTGAAAAACTCCTCCAGTTAATATCCCTAAAACATGGTTTCAGTGCAGGACTTCTAAGGTCTCTAACAACTGTAATGATCTTGTTGCCATACTGTAGCACTAAACAAGCTACCTCAACCTTGCAAAGACACTTATGCGTCAATCAACTTTGTGCATGTTAATAACACACCAATACATTTGCAGCTTCAAAAGGAAATGCTATTCAAAACTCTACCAGTGGCAACTACTCTTAAAATATTTAAGAAAACGTCAGAAAGACCTATGACAATATATATATATATATCAACTCAGAAGGAGAAAGATATTGAGGGAATCCTTGCCTGCTGGCCTCCACAAGTTTTGGGGGGATTGTAATCTGCAAAACTCTCTGACACTCTTATGCAAAAACTAATTAGGAATAACTTAACTCTTAATACTACATATAACTGAGTGTTATATAAAAATCAATACATTTCTGGACCCAATTGCTGCATTAATCATTTTAAATGAAAATGTGATTTTTGCTTAAAAAGATAATAATATTTAAGAGTAGCTTGAGAAGGCAATAAAATTACTTCTTCTTGAATGCATTACAGATATTCAATTAGTCAGAATAATTATACTCCACCTGAAACTTGGAAGCTGGTAAATCAGTTATTGGGGGAAAAAATGAGAGAAGGCCTCTCCAGGAGCAGCCATTATCCACAGACACAATCAGCCAGGAACTGAGAGAGGAAAGTCACTTTAAAATTATTTGGGCAAAGATACCAATCTGTGGCCCAAAATGATGCCCTTTCATCAATCAGTCACCTACTGGGGGCACCCAGAATTCAACATTGTTTATTCATGTCTTTTACAACTGGTGTTTTCTGCCGGATTGATGCACTATATTAAGATACTATTTTCAAATGAAAGTGAATATAAAAAACTCTTCAGGAGAGCTATCTATAGTTTCCATATATCAAGAATATGAGTTTTTTTTTTTAAAGGAAATGTAACAAATGAAACTTTTTGCACTAATTATATAGGGATTCAATTCCACAGGTATGTTGAGGACTTCAGCAACTCTATATACTGAAGCTGGGCTTCCCACTCCCCTAAGGCTGCCCAATTTTGTTCCAGTTTCTTTTTCAACAAAAAAGGCCATCATTGCAAAGTGATTTTGTCACCTTACGAGATAAAAGTGTTCCATAAATTTGGATTTACCAGTGTGAGGCTGTAACAGGGAAAGCCAAGCAGTGATTTATGTACATCCAGCATTGGGCTGGTGCATTACAATGAACATAAGCCACTCTCTTCCTTCAAATACTTCACTTTAAGTTATTGGAGCTGTTTAAACTAGAATGCTAAGAGACACTGAAAAAAACTGCTATTTTCTTTTTTTATTGTAGAAAGAAAACACTACCCACAAATAGGCTAAAAATGAATAGAATGGGACAAAATAAATGGAATGAATAGAATGGAACAACACTATTAAAGAAGAAACCGAAAAGTTTTGGAGCTACACTGCCAGTCCTTTTATGGATTCTACTTACTCCCGGTCTTTTTCCCCTTAAGGCTACACTTTCCAAATTTGATTACACATAAGAATCACCGGGGGATTTTTTAAGTCGATTTGCAAGGCTTCCCCTTAGCTGAGATTCAGATCTGAATTGGTCTAGAGTGAGCATCAGTATATTTTAAAAGTGCTCCAGGAGAGTCTAATGTACAGTTAGGGTAGAGATTGTTGCCTCATAGTATATCACTGACAGCATTTTCTGCAAATCTGAAAAAGCAATGTTAACCCAATAACCTATGTGATCGTCAATAACAAGATTAAATAAGCCACCAAATAAGTATGGTTGGTAAAAAACCTTCCTGATCCATCTTTTCTCAGTCATTAAATTTTACAATTATCCATATGGTAAGGTAGATTCCTTACCAAGTATCCGAAGCCTCCACAGGTCCTCATCTAATCAAAAGACTTCAAGGGGCACATATGCCTGGCGACAGGAAACAAATTCAACTGCAGTTAGAAGCCGACATATCTTGTACGTGATATGGAAGGGCTGCCCTTTAGAAAAAGAGTCTAAGGAACTCAAATTCCATCTCCTCTAGGAGGAAAGGACCAAAGACTTTGCACAATTTTACATTAAAGTGTAAAAATGTCAGAGGTTTGTACTATTCCCTTTTGCTAGCTGTAAGATTAAGTTTCATCAGATAACAAGGAATTTTTTTTTGTGATAAATTGGAAGTGTTACAGCTCAAAATCACTGGGAAGGTTTGAGTTCTATTTCTCTATTTTTGCTTCTTATCTTTATCTTTCTTGTTGGCACAGGCTGCAGTGATGAAGGAGGAAGGGGAAAGGAAAAGGAGGGAGGGAAAGGACCACACTGTCCTTTGTTGATCTGAAAACAAACAGAATGCTAGATATTTCTCTGGCAAAGGTGGGTTTATTCAGGATCAGCAGCCAATTGCAGTTTGGGGTCTGCAACCATGGTAAGCCACCTGCAAGTAAGTCCCTGCACAGCAAGGGAAGAAGAACATATTTATAGAGTGTAAAAGGAAGTTGGGAGGGCTACAGGAAGCCAAGAGTCCATGGCTTTTCATTGATTGAGTCCTTGCCAGGCAAGAAGAGAAATACTTCTTCCTTTTGCTCTCTGCTGTCTTTGCAGGGCTTGAGAGCTACCCTATCTGGTTTTCCTATTTTTGAGGTTTATTTATTTAATATTTAACTGAAGTTTCTGTTTATTCATTTCTCACACATTCCAGAAGAGTTTTACAGCAACTACAAAGTTAAAAGATTTAGGTCTTGTGTGTTTTTGTTTCTGTTCATTTATTTTCTTACAGCTAAAAAGAAACAAGGACATGACATGGAAGTTAGATTCCTACTCTGTAAGTTGGGTCAATGTGAAATCCTAAAGTAAGGAAGGTTATTTTAGTGGTATTTGAGATGCATAAAGCCCAATTTAAACAAATACAGTTTCAGGAAGTTAGAAATATTCCAATCGAACAAATCGCCCCCCTACCCAAATAATTTCCAGGATTATCCTTTCTGGTTCTAGTTTTTCAAAATTATATATGTAATTTTCCAGTGTTCAGAACTTCTAAAGATGGTGATTATGTTTTGTTTAGTAACTGTACAAATTTGATGGGTTGAACAGAGAAATGTAACAAAAATTTACACTCATGTGACGTTCAGTCTTCTAGAATGACATCTTTGGATGCCAGTAAACTAATACTTCATTTGAAAATGGGTAAAGGAAGGGAAAGAATCAAGCAGCTATCCTGCTTTTCTGTTTAATCTGAAGTGTACTACTGACTAAAAAAAGGGAAAGTTTATAGAAGTCTAACTGTTAATTATGAATGAAGAAGGATTGATCAAATATCATTTTGCTAGCCAAGTGAATTAATGAATTTAGACACTAGAATATTGCTAAAAGAGGGGCAGCCAGAAAAGATGTGCCTCTGATTGAATAAATATGCCACTTATAATGCAGTCTAATGAAATATCAAACCTAAACTGAGTTAAGTTTATATAGTCAACCAGCGATTTACAGAAAAGACAGCAAAATAAGAATGTTTGAAAACGAATATACATACGTGCATGTATGATGTTTTTGTTTGTTTGTTGTTTTTGGTTTTTTTTTTGTTTGTTTTTGTTTTTTTTGATAGAGGTACTAGGGATTGAACCCAGGACCTTGTGCATGCTAGGCATGCCCTCTACCACTGAGCTATACCCTCCCCCATGCATGTACGATTAAAGCATTGTGCTGTACACCAGAAATTGGCACAACATTGTAAACTGACTATACTTCAATAAAAATATATTACAATTAAAAAAAGAATATGTTAAATAACATTATGGGGATAAACAAAAAAATTCCAGACTGTTGGAAAATTTACAGGGAAAATAATATGGTTCATTTAACAAATACATTGTCAAGAAAGAGACAGAATGAGAGTGAGCCAGAACAAGTATATCAAAAGAAGCAAAAAGACAATTATTAATCACAATGTATAGACCTCATTTGGATCCTGACTCAAACTGCAAAAAAAAAGAAATAAATAAAAAATGTAATGCATTTAGAAATTTCAACACTGGCTTGATAGCTGAGGATATTAAGGGAATATTAATTTTTAAAGATTTAATTATTTCACTGTGGTTCATCTGATCTGGAATAATCTGATTAATACATGATATTACATGTAATGAATAGATCACATAATGTTAATGTTGATTAAATATAATTTGATGAACTGATTTAAAATTATATTAGTTCTCAGTGAATTTTAGAATTATTAGATAATCATATAAACTATTATGAAAGAAACTGGGATATATTTAAGTCTCTAGGTTTGTCAAATTCCATTTTATACTTGATGAAATATAAATGGCTCATTTCACAATAGTTCCTTAATTCAAAATTAATCATAGTGAAAAATGGGTTGTTTTTACTACATACAGGTCAGTATTTACAGGATAGAGATGTCTTACATGCTCAACCATTTTCTGTTCTCCCTTCCCCAGCCATTCTATGAGGGGTTCTCTTAGTGTAATTATACGTGCTAAGAAGGATAAGCAAGGAAGATTGTGCTTCACTCTGGAGGATCTAAGCTATGGAAGCCAGATTCCAAAGGAGACTTAAAAGTTCATGGACTAAAAGGATTGATCCTTGCCTTAACAGTGTGGTGTAAACCAACAAACCTCTTCAAGAATTTTTAGGAAAAAAAAGATGGAATTACAGATATAAACTCACACTCATTTTAGTACTTCACAGAAATTACAAAGTTGAGGAGAAAAGTAGGGGAAACAGCTGGTCATCCTCATTGACCCCCATACTAGCTAATAAGTGCTTTTTTCCCAAGATGACAAATGAAATAAAACTCTGAGAACACAAAAATAAAAGTTCTACCTCTTACAAAAAAAGACAGCTATAATAATAAGCAATTACAAAATATTTATATTTTGATACAAAGATTGGTGGCCTGGCTGTTGTAACTTGTCACAGGCTTCAAACTTCTCTTTTCTTATGAAAATAGTCTAATTATTGATCAAAAAAAATATATCTAAGATAAGGAGACCCATTTTCTCCAGCATCATTGGTTTAAGAGACTACCCTTTCCAGATTGTGTCATCTTGGCACCATTGTTGAAATCATTTTGCCACATACGTGTGGGTTTATTTCTGAGCTCTCTATTTGGTTCCATTGGTCTATCTGTCTGTCTTTATGCCAGCATAATCCTGGTTTGATTACTGTAGCTGGTAATATGCTTTTAAGTCAGGAAATGTGAGGCTTCCAATTTGGTTCTTCTTTCTTGAGATTGTTTTAGCTATTAAGGGTCCATCTGAATTTTAGGATTTTTTTTTCTAATTATTCAAAAAATGCAATTGGAATTTTGATACAGATTGCATTGAATCCGTAGATCCCTTTAGGCAGTATGGACATTTTAACAATACTATGTTTTCTAATAAATTAACACAGTATATCTTTCCCTTTATCTGTGTTTTCATTCATTTCTTTTAGCAATGTTTTTTAGTTTTCAAGGTACAAGCCTTTTTCTCCTTGATTAGGTTTATTCCTGAGTATTTTACTATTTTTGAAGCAATTGTAAAGGGTTGTTTTTCTTAACTTCCTTTTCAGATTATTTGTTGTTAATATGTAGAAATGCAACTGATTTTAATATGTGCAAAAGAGTGATTCGATCCTTATCTTACATCATACACAAAAAACAACTTAAAATAAATTAAAGACAATGTTAAGACCTGAAACTATAAAAGTCTTAGAAGAAAACACGGGGGAAAAGCTTTATAACTCTGGTCTTGGCAATGATTTCTTGGCTAAATACCAAAAGCACAGGCAACAAAAGCAAAAATTAACAAATGGGCCTACATCAAAATAACTTCTTCAGAAGTTACTTGGTGATATGAGAAAATGAGAGACTCAAAACAAAACAAAACAAAACAAACAAAAAATGTGATTTAGGAAATAGTAAACAAAACCCCAAAAAAGCATTGTGGGAAATTCCAAGACACTTATGTTTTTCTATAAGGCAGGAACAAAGACAATTTGAGCTTTGAGAATATGCCTCTGAAGGCAAAGGAAATAAATAATTTTATAAAATAAAGGTTCCCTGATGGGAAACATTTAAGCTATGGTAATGGCATAAAATAAAGAGTGGAAAGAGAGAAAAGAGACAGGTAAAAACCACCCGAGATAAAAGGCACCTTGCTAAAATGGCAGAACACAGATGGAAGAAGCCTGAGTCACTGAATTATCTGACCGGGTACACCTGTGTTTGGTTCTAATGCGAGTAAGCAGCTAACTCTTACTATATAAGTCTCTGAGACTTGGGTATTATCTGTTATGGCAGCTAGTGTTTCTTTAACATTTCTTTGCTCTGTGTAATGTGTTTTTGGCTTAAATTTCACCTTGTCTGTTACTGTAACCCCTGTTTCTCTTTTTATCCTTTATTGCTTTTTCTTCTCACTTTCTCTTTTTCTTTCTCTTCTTCTTTCTTCTTTCTTTCCTCCTCCTATTTCTTTTCATCTTTCCTTGCTCTTCAATGTCCCTGCTATGACCTTAAGTTCCACTTTCAAAAGTCATTTTGTATTAAATGTATCTATTGTGCATAACAAAGAATAGGGGTTTTGTTTAGTAATCAAATCTAAAATCCTTTATTTTAATAGATGAATATAGACCATTTATATTTATTGGTATGGTAATGATTTTGTTCTTATTTCCCTCATATTATTTACTTATTTCTAATTGAAATACTTTATTATGTGATGTGTTTTCTGCATTTACCACTTCTGATATTTTTGATGTTTTGCCTTTTCATTTTAGGATTACATTTGTAATGTAAATGAAAACAAATTTCCCTTAATCTTTTATATTTATAAGTAGTATATGTTATTTCCCTAGTAAGAGCAATAATAGCATGTCTTCTCTTCTTCCCCATCTTCTCGTTTTTTCTACCATAGAATTTTAGACAATAATGATGCTTCTTTTTGTCTTTATCTGTGTACCAGTCACAGTTTTGTTTTCTAAAGTCAAAGTGAAAACCCAAGTGAACTGGCACAAGATGCTCTCCAGGATACAATATGATTTTGAGACACTAAGGATGTCAGGCTATAATAAAATCACTGTGGCAACTTTTTTTTTTTTTTTTTGGCAATATATCTTCAGTCTCCTAAAAGAAAGAGAACCTTTGTGTTAAGAAAAGTTAGTTGAAATAACCTCTTAGTTTGATCCCTTATGCCCTTCCTCCTAAACTCTTGCAAAAACATGCTTCAGGAAAACCCTAGTCACTCGTGGGTCAGGAAAGAAAAATGATCTGGAACATCATAGATACAAAAATAATGTAAGAAATAAAGAAGTGTGATTAGTTATTAATAGGACATCAAACAAAATACACGTTGCCCTTGAGAAAATAAAAACTATGACCAGGTATATTGCCATGATGAGGAAATAGAAGACCTTAATAAAACAATCACCTCTCAAAATAAGTCCATAAAACAGGAATGCAAGAAATGGAAAATAGTGATGCTACAACAGTAGGAAGTGTTATGTGAACTGGCAAACCTTAGAAAGAAAATTGAAGAAATGAAGAAAAGGGAAAAAGCATTTTTGAAAGAAGTCTGAGAGGATTTGAAATGGGACAGGTTCACCTGCTGGCCTTGAAGGAGCCAACTGCTCTGGTGTAGAGGGGCCTCAAGGCAGATAGCAGTGGGTGGTCCCTAGAAGGAGAGAACAATCTTTTGCTAAAAATCAGAAAGTAAGAACCTCAGCCCTACAGCCACAAGAGCTGAATTTGGACAACAACCAGTGACCTTGAAAGAGGTCCCTGAGCCTCAGAGGAGCTCACAGCCCCAGATGACATTTTTACTTCAGCCTGGTGAAAACCTGAATTGCGAAGTTCCTAACAGACTTCCAACCTGTGAAAAGTAATGCTGTTTAAAGCCAGTAAGTTGTGGTAACTGGTTATGAGGTGGTAGAAGGCTAATGCGGCCAGGCTTAGAATCCTAGATTGAAAATTATTTGCCCTCAGATTCTGTAAAGTATTGCCTCCATTTTTTTAAGAATATGGTATGTAAGCCAATAAGCATGATTCAATACTGACTCCTGGTATTTTTCTATGTGAGTATTTCTTTTATTCTTCAAACCTATGTCCTCAGCCCTAAAAAATCTTTCTCTCCTTCTCCTCCTCCTTCCCCTTTCTATTCCTTCTTTTTTTCTCTCTTCCTTCTTACCTCTCCCCTTTTATTTCTTGATCTCCCATTCCCATTATAATTTAGATGTTGAAACTCTACAGCTGTCTCTCTCATTTTCTTGTCTTTTATGTTTTATCATCTCTTTGCATTCTAGTTCTACTTTCTCTGAGTTATCTTCACTTTATTTTCTAATATTTTGACAGATATTTTTAAACGCCTTTCATTTTCATTTTAACGAGTTTTATTTATTCTTTTCCAAATCTTTTTTTTAATAGCATCTGGTTTTTAAATTAAATATGTAGTATCTCCTGTTATCTGAAGATATAAATGATAATTTTTGAATGTTTTCTGCTCTCTGCATTGTTTCTGTTTTTTCCAATTTCCTTTTTCTTTGTTGGAATCTGTTTACTATTATTTTTTTAATATTAGAAACTTTTGCTAATGAGGAATGGTTCTTGATCCCCCATTTATGTTTAAAAATAGAATACAAATATATTTCTTAGACGTTTTTGCATTCGGGTGGAAACTTTGAGGGGGTGAACTTTATTATATAATAATGAATCAAAGACATGCTTTTTATCAGGGGCTCACTGTCACTACCTACATGTTATTTTTCTTGTGTTGGTCAGTTTTCCCAGAAAGGAATCCTCCAATCTCTAGATAATCATGGCTTCTATGTTCTATGAATCAAGTAGAGAAGGGAGCCAGATGATCTTGGCTTCTCTGTGGAGTTTTTAGTATGGCTTCTTCACACTTGACCATGCCTGTTGTCTGTAGACGCTGAATCCCTTTGATTCAGATTTTCTGGAGAAAGGAATAAGACAACTGAATAAAACAAAATGGCATACAGGAAATATTAAAACTTTTAGGAAGATAATAACAGGTTATAAAAAAGAAAGGCAAAGAGATCCACCAGACACATAATTGTACTCTCCAAAAAAGAAGAAAGTAAACATATAGACTAATACTGAATATAATTATTTTAATATGGAATAAAACATGACTACTAAGAAAATATTTAAGTGACACATTAAATGTTGGGGGGGTACTTCAAATGATCAGTACAAATATATACTCATTTGATATCGTATGAGACACTTATAGAAGGTTTTCCGTTTGTTGAATAAATGAGTAATTAAATGAACAAATGTAGACTAAAGATATAGAATTTCATCACTGAATTCTATATAAAGCCTTTATATTGCAAAGGTAACTTAAATTTTTTGAGGATTTTTTTATACCCATGACTTTCATTAACTAATGTATTATGAATATATGAACAAATATTTTAATATCATCAAAGATGTTGGGGGTAATATGGAGAGAGGAGTTTCTGCAAATAAATGGGACTACTGATAGTAAAACTCTCTTTTTGAAGGGCTAATATATTTCAAGTAGCAAAATACATATATTATACATATTATTAGGATGAGGAAATTGACAAAGTGAGCAAAAATCACTTGCTGTCATCAGAAATAAATGTAATGGTAAAAGTTATAGGAATATATGAAAAATAAAATTAGAAATGATTTCTAAGACAGAGAAATGTTGAAAGCTTCAATGCAACATGATGTGAGCATAGGTTTTGTTATTTTTCTCTCGATCTGTATTTTTAAATTCTCACTTGGTTTCTGGCTTTGTCTGAGAGATAAAATCTTTTTACAAAACTTCCAAAAAAATTCTCTTGGTATTTTTAGCTGAATCAAAAACAGGAAATATCATTTTGTGGGAAAGTCTCCTGCCTAGACAGTATGAATTTTTAACTAATTTTGTAAATGTAGAGACTTAGCAGGGTCTGATTATCCCACTTTTGTGTATCTACAAACTTGACACAATGTTGCAAGAATAAAGAACTTCAACTATAATTATGATGTTTACGTCAACCAGCCACTAAATCTATATTATTGAAAATTCATCTTTCATTTAAAAAATTTTAAATGACAAAATGGCTTATAAATTTTATTTTCCAAAATAACTGTTATCCCAACAAAGTTTTCTAAAATAAATCTATTGATTTTATTGTTTGTAATGTTAAAAAAAAAAAAAGAAGTCGTAGCAAAGCCAATTACTTCTAGAATGTTTTTAGAAAAAAATATTAATTTTGCCACAACAAAAATAGATAAAATTTACTTAAGGTTAAGAATGCAACTTTAGAAAACAAATTATTGCATAGATAATTCTCTTGAAGTTTTAAGAATAAGATGCTGAATGTCATTTGTAACATTAATCTGGCTATGTGCTGTGTTGAAAAGATCTGAAATTTTGAACTTCTGAGTCTTAAAAAAATCTATTTGTTATCAGATAAACACAAATTTTTGCTCCCCCCAAAAACCCCAAAACAAATATACAGCATGCTTCTATTTTATTAGCTGTGTCTTTATACTTAGCTTAAAACTGAGTCTGAGCCCAAAATGATGAGGATTAATATAACTTAAAGATATAAAACTAGCAACATATTTTATAAATTCACACAGTAATTAGATTTTTTTTTCTTGTAGATGATATGGGATCAATAAATGCAATGGCATTGTAATTAAGAACAGGGAATGGAGAACGTGGTAATCCAAGAGGTTTAGATGGAAGTACCCTCTTGGTTTACGTTTTGATAGCACCAATGCCTAACTGGCCAGAGATTAGCACTGTCATCTTGATTTCACTTAGACGGTGATAAGTGCTTCTGCTCTGGGGATGCCCTAGATTGCTACAGCACTGTTATGTATAGTTTATATAATAAAAGTTTTCATTTCTTTATGTAATTAGATTTTTTTGGTGACTAAGACAATAAAGAAAAAAATCAAGATGCTTCTGTCCTCTTCTACTTATCTTGACATATTCAGAAATCTTTTATATTAATAACTTATCCCTTCCTGCACCAGTCTTGTATGAATTTCCCCAGGCCTAAAGTTATTTAAAATTTGATCTGATTTACACCTTAGTTTCAAAGGGTAGACATATGAAATATTCAAGGGGAAACTCAGAGGTATCACTAATATTCATAACTATAAGGTCTAAATAACAAATCTCAGTCTTTCCTTTTTCATCTCTCACCGACTGCTTATCTGCTGATTTCCTTGGTACCTCTCTATAAAAATATTGCATTACCCTTTTGCCAGTTTCTATTTCTCAAGCTCTCTGCCCTCTTAATATTTGGTGTTCTTTGATGTTCCTTCACATTCCTCTATTCTCATTCCATTAAGTCTCAGTGACTTTATTTTTATTCAATTCTGGAACTAACATCTCTGTATTGAAGGCTCCCAAATACGCTTTCTCAGTTCAACCCAAACCTCTATCTAAAAGATTAATTTTGTCTAGAAACTTTTAGCCAGATATTCCGCAGGTATCTCAATATATCTACAAGATAGAAGGCAACACTTCTGCTATAGTGGGAGATGGACACTGCTTCAGACAAGGAGAATTTGAACGGCAGAAGTAGTTAAGTGAAGAAAGGACAATTTAATTACCTTATAAAATCCTACTTCAGAATATCAAAAAAGTAGTATTTACCAGTACTGGCAAGTTATCTTTTTTCCCAAAGATTCTGAGGAATTAGCGTGCTATTTGCAACAGTACCATATGGGGAGTAGGGGATTGTCTCTATGTAGATCTGGACAATTTGCATTAAAAATGACACCAATTTTTGATGACAAGTAGATGACTATAGCATGTTATAAATGCAGTAGTTTGCATTTTATAAACATGTCTGATAATATCTAATTGAATTCTTAAAATTTTTCGGTTTTAGTTTTAATAATTTTATTTTTAAATTTGATATTTCATTAAATATGCTTAGACTTTTAGTTGTAATAATTTTAGAAAAAATATTAAAAATATTTTTGCATTTATTTCAACTTACTTTTTTGATGAAGATTTATTCAAAGTGTACACATTTTTAGTGGAACTATATTTTATGTTCAATTATTTAAATCA